>NC_134696.1:13453924-13756424 GCF_050947455.1 Rhinoderma darwinii | reverse complement strand
AAAGTCGCATGTACCCAAAAATGGTACCTATAAAAACTATAACTCGTCTCGCTAAAAACAAGCCCTCATACAGCTCCGTCGACTAAAAATTTAAAACCGTTATGGCTCTCACAACTTGGTGACAGAAAAAATCCATTCTCTTTATTTTATTGTGCAAAAAGTTGTAAAACATAAAAAGTGCTATAAATTAGGTATCACCGGAATCGGACTGACTCGCAGAATAAAGGTAACATGTAATTTATAACGCATGGTGAACGCTGTATAAAAAGAACTAAAAAAATATGCCAGAATTGCTGTTTTTTGGTCACCTTGCCTCCCAAAAAAAAAAAGATAAGTGATCAAAAAGTCGCATGTACCCCAAAATGGTCCCAATAAAAACTACAGCTCGTCAGACAAAAAAAAACAGCCCTCATACCACTACGTCTATGAAAAAATAAAATTAGTCAAGGCACCAATAAGCCAGGAAATAAAAATATGCAGTTGTGCCGGCCCGAGGGGAACGTTTCTTCTGTTTCAAGTGGCGATTTATCAAGGCCCCTAAAATTAGGGAACCAGGAAGGGGAGGGCCAAACATATCTGCTGGAAGTGAGGGCGCCCGTATTATACCAGGACAACACTTTCCCAGCAAAATTCCCCAAACTTCAAAGGTGCCGAGTGTGGACCAAAAGGGGAATAAGTAAAGACCATTTATTAGTGCGACACCGGCCTGTGCAGAAAGGATTGTGTCACAGCGTAACACATATCTATGGATTATTTTATTGTTTTTTTTTACCCCATTATTGTACCACCTGACTATGCCCCTTATATACTCCGCCCGCCTTACATGTGCCCCCACATTATAAACGGAAACACCAGTAAGACTCCAAACAAAACTACTACAAGCAAAATCCACGCTCCAAAAGCCAAATGGCGCTACCTTCCTTCTGAAAGATACAGTGTGCCCAAACAGCAGTTTACTTCCACATATATGGCATTGCCATACCCGGGAGAACCCTTTTAACAATTTTTGGGGTGTGTGTCTCCAGTGGCACACGCTGGGCACCACATATTGGCATATCTATTGAAAAACCATTTTCACTCTGCAACATCGAGTGCACACCAATTTCTGCCAATCACCTGTGGGGTTAATATGCTCACTACACCCCTAGGTGAATACCTTGAGGGGTGTAGTTTCCAAAATGGGGTCACTTCTGGGGGGGATCCACTATTTTGGTCCCACAGGGACTTTGCAAATGCGACATAGCGACCAGAAACTAATCCAGCAAAATCTGTACTCCAAAAGCCTAATGGCGCTCCTTCCCTTCTGAGCCCTACTCTGTGTCCAAACAGCAGTTTATGACCACATATGTGGTATTGTCGTACACAGGAGAAGTTGCTTTACAAGTGTTGGGGTGCTTTTTTTAATTTATTTGTTGAGAATATGAATCATATTCAGCTAAAACTACGTCTTATTGAAGAAAAAGGATTTTTTTTATTTTCACTGCCCAATTCTAAAAGAATCTATGAAACACCTGTGGGGTCAAAATGCTCACTACACCCCTAGATGAATTCCTCAAGGGGTGTAGTTTCGTGAATCAAGTCACTTTTGGGGAGTTTCCACTGTACTGGTACCTTAGGAGCTTTGCAAATGTGACATGGTGTAAAGAAACCAATCCAGCAAAATCTGTGCTCCAAAAGCCAAACGGCACTCCTTCTCTTCTGATCCTTGCCGTGTGCCCAAACAGCAGTTTATGACCACAAATAGGGTATTGACGTACTCCAGAGAAGTTGCTTTACAAATGTTGGGGTTCTTTTATTCCTTTATTTGTTGAGAAAATGAAAAATGTTGAGCTAAAGCTACATCTTATTGGAAAAAAAGGATTTTTTTTTATCTTCACTGCCCAATTCTAATAAAATCTATGAAATCCCTGTGGGTTCAAAATGCTCACTACACCCCTAGATGGATTCTTCAAGGGGTGTAGTTTCCTAAATGGAGTCACTGTTTTGGTGTTTTCACTGTTTTGGTCCCTTAGGGGCTTTGCAAATGTGACGTGGTCTCCGCAAACCATTCCTGCTAAATTTGAGCTCCAAAAGCCAAATGGCGCTCTTTCCCTTCTAAGCTCCGCCGTGTGTCCAAACAGCCGTTTATGACCACATGCGGGGTATTGTTTTACTCGGGAGAAATTGCTTTACAAAAGTAGTGGTGCATTTTCTCCTTTTAGTCCTTGTGGAAATTAGAAAAATTAGCTAAACCTACATTTTCTTTGAAAGAATGTAGATTTTCATTTTCACGGCCTACTTCCAATAATTTCTGCTAAAAACCTGCGGGGTCAAAATTCTCACTATACCTCTAGATAATTTCCTCAAGGGATATAGTTTCCAAAATGGTGTCACGCTTGGGGGATTTCCACTGTTTTGGTGCCACAAGAGCCTTTCAAACCAGACATGGTGCCTAAAATATTTTCTAAAAAAAGGAGGCTCCAAAATCCTCTAGGTGTTCCTTTGCTTCGGAGGCCGGTGCTTCAGTCAATATGTGCACTCGGGCCACATGTGGGGTATTTCTAAAAACTGCAGAATCTGGGCAATAAATATTAAGTTGCATTTCTTTGGTAAAACTTTCTGTGTTACAAAAAAAATAGATGAAAAATGAATTTCTGCAAAAAAAAAAAGAAATTTGAACATTTCACATCTACTTTGCCTTAATTCCTGTGAAACATCTAAAGGGTTAGGGTTAGGGTTTCTAAGTGCTATTTTGAATACTTTGAGGGGTGAAGTTTTTAAAATGGGTTGACTTATCGAGGGTTTCTAATATATAAGGCCCTAAAATCCACTTCACAACTGAACTGGTCCCTGTAAAAATAGCCTTTTGACATTTTCTTGAAAATGTGAGAAATTGCTGCTAAATTTCTAAGCCTTGTGATGTCATAGAAAAATAAAAGGATGTTCAAAAAACGATGCCAATCTAATGTAGACATGTGGGTGATGTTAATTAGCATTAATTTTGTGTGGTATTAATATCTGTCTTACAAGCTGATACATATAAATGTAGAAAAATGCTAATTTTTGCAATTTTTCGCTACATTTTGGTGTTTTTCACAATTAAATACTTAATGTATGGAGCAAATTTTGCCAGTAACATAAAGTCCAATGTGTCACGAGAAAACAATCTCAGAATCGCTTGGATAGGTAAAAGCATTCCGGAGTTATTACCACATAAAGTGAAACATGTCAGATTTGAAAAATCCTGAAGGCCAAAACAGGCTGTGTCTTGAAGGGGTTAAGGAATTGTCCATATACCTACACAGCCAACACAATAATATGAATGGACACTGTGCAATGCTTAATTTTACCTGTGGTGGCGCTGCAGGGAAATTAAACACTTACTGCCAGGTTTTTCATAGATTACAGTTGATCGTTGGGGTCTCAGCAGGGGACACTTTGTGTTCTGTTTATTGTAAAGGGATACTTCTAACTAGTATGAATTGTTTATAGGGAAGAACCCATTTAGTGTATACAACTTGTACATAACCATAATTTGAATAGAATTATATTTTATCATGAGTATTTTTGTTAAGCAATTGGTTTATTTGTTGTTGTCGCTTTGTATTTGGAATCTTTCCTTGAATTGATAATAGTTCCGGGAACTCGTATGATCATCTGGGACATCATGGGGTATTATGAGGCTTCTGGATATTTGCATTATATCAACATTGTAATAACGATAAACATATAACATATAACTGTGGGCTTATTAAGATGACAGGGAAAGTCGGTTGTGTAATGGATGTTTTTTATTAACAGCCGTCACATGGCTGCATTAAAATAAATGCAGGACTATGGGGCTAACTGTGTGCTTTCCTTTAGGAGATAATTATTACTTGCCTGCTCATTAGCGTTGGTATTAAAAATATTCATTTATGAAGCTTAGAATCCTCTTGCGTCTAAGACTCAGAATGTTAAAATGCGTAGATAATAAAATATTACAGCACTTACTATGAGATGTCCTCCCCCAATAGTGAAGTAGAAGTAAAAAAAAAAAAAGTAAAACACAAACACACAAATAAATAAAATGTATTTTAATAAAACACTAAAAGCAAATTGATATAAAAAAAAAAAATTCCGCGACACCCGTCCTTCCAGTCGGCCATATACTTGAGATAGCATTCGGCCAAACAAATGTTTGGCCAACAGCTATTCCTCCCGACTCCACTATATGCATGAATGTGTTTTTAACAAATAGAAGTTAGAAAGCTGCTGCCAGACTCCTCTGGTAGCGGTTTATCTATTTGCAAACAAAAGGATCAGACATGTTGAAATTCAACATGCCCAACTCTTTTCTCCTCCCACATCTCCCATCGAGGAACAGTCGTTACGCCACCATACACATTAGTTGGTCGAGTGTTTGTCCGACATATATCTAATTTGTATAGCTAGCCTTTGGTCTGATGCCCAAGTTCATATTATGCCTCTGCTTTGTACAGAGCATAAATAGGTCTTATATAGAGATGCATGGGGCCACTACTGTACCACATTTGATGCAATATGTAAGTTGTACGGAGGTATAAGGAAAAAAAATTTTTACATTCACATTTATTTTTACAAGTCACACCCATTGTTTATAGGTCACGCCCTGTTTACTAGGCTTTCCTCACCCGTTTGGTGCTTTAAATGTGACTTGTATCCCTTTATTTGTAAAAACGAATGCAGAGAAAACATAAACCAGTTGCCTATAGCAACCAATCAGATCACAGCTGTACAATTCCAGGGCGGTGTTGGGTAAAATCTAAATGTTTCTATGGGCAACTGCTGTACCTGAACCAAGCTTAGTACAAATATACAAGACCGGAACCCAGCTCAGTAAATATATACAGCACCAGAAGCACGATAACTACATATGTACAGTGCACCCTGAAGATAGAGCCTGACTCTTTTCCCCGTAAACGTGAAGTGCCACACGCTGAGTTCCATGAAGATAAAGCAAGAAACACAAAATGACCCCTGAAGAAAGTGCCACACTCTGTATCCCCTGCAGATAGTGCCCCACAGTGTCCCCTGAAAATACAGCACCACTTGCACAGTGCCCCCTGAAGATAGAGCCTGACTGTGCCCCCTAAAATGAAGTGCCACATGCTGTGCACCCTGAAAGTAAAGCACCACACAGTGCCCCCTAAAGATGAAGCACCACACAAACAGTTCCCCTAAAACAATTTAAATAAACTTATCTCTCCTGTTCCCTTGATGTCTTAGAGTGATGCAGGCCTGGCCTCTTCTAGTCAAGTGGAAGGATGCAGGAGCGATGTCGGTGGCGTGATTAGTTCATCGCGCCATCTGTATAACACACAAAGCAGGAAACTAATGGTACTTGCTCCCGAAAACACCAGTTAAGGCTGTATAATAGTATCTGAGTCCTAAGGGGATGCAGGTAGGACTGGATTGGAATCCCTCAGCTCCTCTATTCCTGATTAATGTGCTGTGTTATAATATAAATGCTATTCACTAGAACAAAAGATACATTATGCTGACGTTGACAGATAAGCAAAACATTTATCAGTTATTTCAGTACCAGAAAAAAAGGATGAGTAAAGACATTTGTAAGTCTTCCAAATGTAGACACAAATGCCACCTAAATGTTAAGACGCACCTATATACTCCGGTGTAATTATGACAGATAGAGATAGACAGGGGGTGGGTCACCCAGGGACGTAATCTGTTCCCAACTATGAAAAAACACACCCAGGGCCAAGCAAGATGTAGACGACAAGTGTTCGATACAATGATGATATCTTTATTCTGTATTACAATCTAAGCTATATTTTCATGTGTATCTGTCTATGTATGTATCTTTGTTACAGTATTAGATTTATTACTATATTTAAATAACTAGACGTTTTTTGTATAAGTTTCGTATTCCTCCTATTAAATACTGATCAAGAATATTGAAGGAAACGCGGTCAATATTAACTATTTACTGAGTCAGAAAGAACGACATTTAACAGTTCCACAAACCGATTGTCATTTTAACAACCGGCTATTGGGAACTGGGGAGAACCCAACCCAGAAGGTAAGGCTTTGGATGTTGTATATCTAGATTTTTCAAAAACATTTGATGAAGTTCCACCTAAAAGATTGGTATCTAAAATAAGAATGTTGGGACAGATGGAAAGTGTTTGCAGTAAGGTTAATATTTGAGAACGGCAGAAACAGAGGATGGTTATTTATGAACTATACTAAGATTCTTTAAAGGTTAATAATAAAGCATACCTATTAACTGTCTCAATTTTACGGGATTGTCCATCAAAACAGAACTCAAAAGGAGAAGACAACATGGACCACCCAGCCAAACTGCCCATAACCAGACTACACAGAGTGGGGTGCAGGATATAATAGAGGATCATGAGTATATAGTGTTTATACACACATCGCTGCCTGTCTGATTAGGAGGTTTGACGTGATTAACCACGGAACTGGTTACCATTTGATTACTTGTGATTTTTGTGCGGTTTTACAGTTTATTGCGGCACCAAATGTTTTTTTATGTGGTTAATATTGCAGTGTTTTATTAGAATTTTATGTTTATTATGATTTTATATTACTTAGGGTGTTACTGATTTAATTTTTGAGCGCTGACATCTAAGTATAATAAATTTATTTTATTCCTTTTAGCGGTGGCCAAGTTAGTGGAGCTCAAAATCAATTCTTTAAGGGTTTGTTCACTTTGGACAATCTGTACTTGTTACATGGTTACATTTACTTACATAGTATGGCGCCACCTGGTGTACAAAATGTATGGCAATCCGCATATCCACCAAATAAGCTGAATGCTGCTAGACACATTCTCAGTCACTCTCTCTACTGCCAGGTATCTGCATACTGATTCTCTAATCACTGTAGAGCAGCCAATAGACATAGCTTTCTGCCCTGCTTGTCAGGGAAGGAGCAGAGTCTCTGTGGTAGAATGTCAGTATAGATTAGGAAACTCCTCAGCGTTTTAGGGAGGGAAGAGAGCCTCTGCAGTAGATGGCAGGATATTTCTCAGCTTGTCGGAGAAGGAGCAGTGCTTCCTTAGTAGCATGGTAGTATAGCAAAGGCGATTCCTTCTGAGCTTGTCAGATATGTAAAGCTCTGCATCTTGTCAGTGGATATGAATGCTACACATGTCAATTCAGTTTTTATTGTTTTGTTTCATTATATTTCCATTGGTTAGTAAAGGAGTGCATACTGTGGACATCATACAATAGTGTCTTCCCTACACCGTAACCCATGCTATCTGCAGGTAAAATAAAAAGAGACTATATCGTCAGCTGAAAGAGGAGAAGGAGATTTGATTTTATTCTGTTTAGAGCCCCTCCTCCAGCAGCACAAATTAGCGGCAGCACCAAGGAGGACACAGGGAAGCAAAAAAATGAGAAATACATTTTAATATTCTAGAAATACTGCAAATTGTTATTGGTATGAAAGGGAATCATGGGATAACACCTTTAACTCAGAATTCCCTAATAGGGTATATGAAAATGTGTTTGCTAAACTGACAACCCCTTTAAATCACTATTACATGGCTGAGAATACCCTCTTGTTTGAGAAGTCATTTAGACTGACAAGAAGAACATTTTTAATTTTCTTTTGTCTCATTGTTCCTTTAACCTAGTCACACAAATGGCCCATTCCCGGGCAAACTACAGGAGTTGCCGGGTGTAATGTACAGCCGACACCCGGCTGCAACGGCCAGAGGAATGGTGTTATCTCAGATCTCGGCTGTTTATCCAAATAGATGCTGCGGTCACTTATTAATGCAGCATCTATGTGACTACAGAGGTAGGGGGAAAGCCTCTGTCAACTATTGGTGCATCACGGCACGATTGCGGGGCGCCAATGGGTTGTCACGGTAATCGGGGGCTTAACAAAGAGCCCCAAGGCTGTCCATGGCAGAGCTGAGAGACACAGGGAGCAGGAAGACACAGGGGAAGAGCGAGGAGACACAGGGCGGAGCGGGGAAGCACAGGAAGAGAGTGTGGAGACACAGGGGAGAGCGGGGAGACAAAGGAGCATAATACGGAGACACCAGGGAAATCTTGGAGTAGTGCAGGGATACATAACGGCAGAACGAATAGACATATGGGGAGAGAACAGGAAAAGAAAAGGGGAGAAAGGGGCAGAGCAAAGATTCATAGGGGGGAGAGCGGGAAGACACAGGAGAAGAGCGGAGAGACACAAGTGCAGAGCGGGGAGATACAGGGGGAGAGAGGCGCTTCCTTAGGACGGCACACTAAGTACTTCATCTTTGATTTTTTTTTTTATTGGCACACCATACAAAAAAGGTTGTTGACCCCTGCTATAGATAGTGAAAGTGCCCCCTGTAGATAAATCCACATTGAAATTTGTAGATAGTACCACACAACCCGTAGATTGTGTCACACATCCCTTGTAGATAGTGCCACACAGCCCCCTGTAGATAGTGCCACACTGCCCCTGTAGATGTGCCACACAGCCCCTGTAGATAGTGCCACACAACCTCCTGTAGACAGCGCCACACACCTCCCTGAAACATGTGCCACAGTGCCACCTGTAGAAAATACTACACAACACCCTGAATAGAGTGACACACAACCCATAGATAGTCAGACACCCCATGTAGATAGTACCACACAGCACCCTGTATATAGTGCCACACTGCTTCCTATAGCTAGCGCCACACAGCGCCCTGTAGATAGCACCACACACCCACCTGTAGATAGAACCACACCCCCTGTAGATAGTGCCGCACCCCCCTGTATATAGCACCACACACCCTCCTGTAGATAGCACCACACCCTCTCCTATAGATAGCACCACACACCCCTGTAGATAGTATCATATTCACCTGTAGATAGGATCATATTCACCTGTCCATGTTTCCATGCTGTCCATTCCTCCAGCAATGCCGACCTGGTTTCTTCTATCCAGACCTAATCCAGCGTAGCGAAGGAGGCGGTGCAATAATGTCACTGTGCCACCTGTTACATAAAAAAGTGCAGAATGGCGGGGAAGGGAAACGATAGTCCGCTTGCCTCGCCAGCGCAGTTGATTGTATCTGGGTACAAAGGATGCAGATACAATTGACTCCTATTGTGTTTATATTGTTTGAACGGCCATGGATCCCCTGGGAGGCTTGGGTCTCAGGTGGCTGCCTTAAACGGCCGTATGGGAATGCGCTATTAATCACAGGAGTAAGTATTGAATAAGATTTTCTTTCAGTTTATTTAAAAGGGACCATGTGGATGACCTACAGAGCAAAATTTCAATATCTGCAGATGTTGCTCATCCAGGAAATTTGTGGATAATTTTATTATTTTCTTAATTTGGGTCCAGTACACTATGTATTTGTCCCTTAGCTGTATACTTTTGAACCGGAGTGCACCACGATCCCAAGAAAGTTGTCTGGTCAAAAGCAGGAGAGAGACACTAGAATAGGCAGGAATACGATCACAAAAAAGACGGGAAGTCTGAGCATGAGAGCTGGTGGAGCAGTCCAATAGGAAACCTAGAGAACTTTCTATTCAGGATGAACATCCTGTTTTTTATATTGTTAAAGTGGATATTGATATATATAATTTTTATTCATGTTATATTATATGTTAAAAGGTGATATCGAGTTTTAATTTCATTTTTATTTGTTTATTTTATTATATTTTTGTACTTTAATTCTTTTAGAGTTTTTCATTGATTTTGTACACTAAATATTTGCGTCATGTATCAAGGGGGCGCGTTTATTATAAATACCTCAAAGAATAAAAAGAGTTCTATCTTAATTAGTTTTTAACTTTTAGAAATATAATTTTTTTTTATAATTTTCTGATTGTCAGAATGCACCAAATATATTAAGAGTCGTGCAAAAACCACATTACCTCCATATTCAAGCATCCAGCAGGAGGTCTGCAGATTTGACCTATAGAAGACAATACCCATTTGGCTATATGGCTGTCAGGGTTACGTGAGAGACAAAATAATTTTTTTTCATTTTTGTTGTTTTATTGTTAGATTAACGACCAAGCCAATATTTTGGCCTTAATGACCAAGAATTATTTTATATATGTTTTCACCGTCGCATTCCAAATGTTATAACTTTTGTATTTTTTCAACAAGACTAATTTTTGTGTGTTATTTTTTTGTCTCCTTTAGCAATAAAATAGATTTGTTTATTTAAAGATCATTAATTCTCTATGTGAATTTCTTATAACACAAGTTCCCATGACCGGATCATGAATATAATAAGTCATCATGTGATAAGTTATACTTAGTAACACACTTTATACATTGAATCCTGGTAATTATATAAAGACCTTGTGCCCCGGTCTAGAGGTAGTCACCCCGTCTGTGATACAAGAGTAGATGATGGATTCCAGTACCCATAAGGTCTATCATGTACATGACTTTGATTCCAGACAATGTCTGGAGGATTACTTTTCAGATAAACCTGACATGGTCTTTGGTGACGACGTTTTGAAATTTCCCATTGACAATCTTAGAAAAGTTTTCGCAGTGGGTATGTATCCTGATTTTACTTGCACGCAAGATACATTGACGTGTATATTATTTTATTTTTAACTGATTTCACACAACTGTAACAACTGAATACAAATTAGGCAAAATAGATTTTTGGGCTTTGGGACAATACAATAATATTTGGGAATATACTGCCCCAGTCTTATCACCTTGAAAATCACAGAGAGCCAAGTAAAACCACAGTCATTGTGTATGATTTAGAATATAGGGTTTCAGGGTTTAGTAGAGTCAATATTTTCTCTTCTCTAAACTCAAAAACCCTATAAGACTTTTTGAGGGATGATTAAGGGCATCTCAAAAATTCAAATTGTAGTTGCAATTATCTAAATCCGCTGTTATCTGACAATTGTTTTTTTATTATAAACTAGAATCTGATCTCTAGAATCTACAGTTCTATGTTCATTAACAGATTTTCTATAATAAAAAATGCACCAGCAGTAATTTTCTGCGCAGGTTACCACGAATGGCAGAAAAAAAATATTTTTTAAAATTATTCTCATATTCAGAATATGTTGCAATTTTTGGATGGAGATATCACTTTCTCTGTCACATCAAATTGCACATGACTCGGGTTGTTGTTGAGATTCTACACAGAGTCAGGTTCAGTCACGTCATGTGTGGGGAAAAACAATAACAGAAGGCACATCTATGTAGTATAGACTGTAAAAGGTCTAGAAATCATAAACCTTACTTGTCCTAAGTGAATTTGTAGATCTTTATCTTTAATAAAACTGAGACACACGGACTCAAATGCTAAAAGAGGAAAAAAGTCAGCATAGGGTAGATCATGATTTTTTTTTAGAAAAAATGCTAACAGAGGGCGCATCAATGTAGTATAGCCAGTAACGGGTGTATAAATCAGATACTTTACTTGTCCTAAGTCAAGCTGTAGATCTGTGGATCTTTATTGAAACTGAAGGAACCAAAATGAAGCTCAAACATCTTTAAAAAGTTGATTTAATTTTAGCAAAAATGTTTTCAAGACAATAATATCCACTCCTAGGACTTATGAGCCTGCATATATAGTTGTGCTGAAGACCCATAACTATAACTCCCCTTGGGACACATTATATGGTTTCTCTGTGTCCAGTGTGGTTCCTTAGAATATGCAATGCAGCCAGGGGGGTCTAGCACCTTTCTTCTTAATTTACATTATTCAAAATATACTGCACAAGGGCTTTAAATCGTATTGAAGACTTTTGTTTTTTTTTTAGATACGACCCCATGAGCCTCTCTTCTCCTGTTCTTTCCTCTTACTACAGGACCTCAGATAATTGCAGTATTCACCTTCTAAAAAACATTGATGTCATCGACCTAAAGAGATATTTTGAGGATTATTTAATCTCTTTTTACAGATTTTTGGGTATTAGAAAACCAATGTTTACATAGTTCGCTAGAAGTGATAGAGACATATGTCCTAGTTTATCCACAAAATATATGAGGATTTAACATATTAGATGTTTCAGTAGTCAAATTTGTTTCTACAGGTAATGTTAAAGGAAATATCTTGATTGACCTCAGTACTGGTTCCTTTGTTCATCATCTATATTCAGCCTGTGAGTTTTTCAAAAACATCATCGTGCTGAAGGTCAATAACAGATGCATCATGGAGCTGAAGAGATGGGTGGACGAACGTACGGGAGCATTTTATTGGGGCCACACATCAGCACTTCTTCAAGAGAAAGAAGAAAACGGGTGATATATTTATTCAAATATCAAGAGAAAAACACTGTCATTGTTATTGTCGCTCCTTATACAACAAATATAAGGGAACATGAGTCAAAGATCCAGGAAAATGTTTACTCTATAATACTCAAGTCAGATATAAAAATTATATTACGCATTCAGTTCAAAATTCTTATCCATAGGGGGCGATCTTCTACGTTAAGTTAATTCTGGAAAGACACAGTGTAAGCCTGATACTTGGTGCATGAGTCTTGGATGATTTAAACTGTTACCTCTAGTATTACAAGTCAATAGTCCAGTGCTAATTCCTGAGCCACCATGTTGATGTTGACTGTGGGACAATCACTTTCCTTGTCTTTTCTATTTTCCAGTGATCAGTTTCAGGACCAGGAAGCAAAACTGAGATCAGCCATTCAACATGTTGTGAAATACGACCTGGAGAAAGAGAATATGACAGAGCCGCTGGTCTTACCACCAGCCGATTGTGTCATCAGTGTTTGGCTTCTGGATATTATCAGCAAAGATCAAGATGATTACATCAGAAATCTGAGGAAGTTCTCTAGGTTGCTGAATCCTGGAGGACACCTACTATTAATTGGAAGTTTAGGTGGAACATATTTCACAGTCGGTAAAGACAAGTTCCATGCTCTCACATATGATGAGGATTTTGTCAGGAAAGTTCTAGTTGGAGAAGGATTTATCATTGATTACTGTAATGTCCAGGAGAGAACGGCTGTCAGTGAAATTGCTGACCATAAGGCCGTCATATTCATTGCAGCTCACAAGGAGAAGTAGGTTGAAGCTTATAAAGTCTGCATGTCATTACTTCATATGTTAAGCTTAAAAAAAAAATCATCTAATAATCAAAAGAATCTTCCTTAGTGCAGTATAGAATAGCATAAAAATAATTGTTTGTTTCTTTTTGGGACTTTTCCCTGGACTGGTCCTAGATAATATTTCCGAGACCGAGTCTGATCATCTGGGACATCATGGGAGTCTGAAATCTTGGTATCAGTTGCTTTCTTATTGTTGTTCTGTTTCGTATCTGCTTTATATAAATAGTGTAATAAAGTGAAGCATGGAGCATTTAACTGTTTGTGTCCTTGACTGGGGGGGGGATTCCTGCTCCATAGATTTTACATACAGATGCAGCTTAATTTATCTTGACTCTGATTATTTGTATCAGACAGCAAATGCTATTTAAAAGATGGCTACATATGTACGTTAATATATGAGTAGAAACTTAAAAGCTTTAAAACAAAACAATATAATAATCCACAATTTATGATTCTGGGAAAACCCCTTTAACCCCTTCCCGACATTTGCCGTATGGGTACGCCATGGAAAGCATTGACTTCCCGCATTTTGCCGTACCCATACGCCGAATGTTTGGGACCGGCTCAGAAGCTGAGCCGGGGCCATTATCACCGGATCTCAGCTGTATCTTACAGCTGACATCCGGCTGTAATGGCGGGGACCGAAATTAGCTTCGATCCCCACCATTAACCCCTTAAGTGCAGCGCTTAAACGCGATCGCTGCATTTAAGGTGTTTGCAGCTCATCGGAACCCCAGCAATGAAATTGCCTGGGGTTCCGGTGGCTGCAATGGCAACCGGAGGTCTAATACTGGCCTCCCGGTCTGCCTAGCATGGAAACCGGTCAAGATCCGCCCGGCGGCGGAGCCTGATCGGCTTCCGTAGCCGCCGGCAAGATGGCGCCTGTTCAGGAGCTGATCCGGCGTCATCAGCAGTGGAAGTCAGCTGTATGTTACAGCTGACATCCACCTGTAATGGCAGGAACCGCAGCTAGCTCCGATCCCTGCCATTAACTCCTTCGATGCAGCAATCGAAAGCGATTGATGCATCGTAGCGGTTACTAGCAGATCGCCAGCCCTGACAGGCAATCGGGACTGGCGACTGCTGCTATGGCAACAGGAGACACAATGGTCTCCGGCTCTGCCATTACAGAAGCCGATTAGGCTCCGCCGGGAGGCGAAGCCTAATCGGCTTGCTGTCAGTGAATAACTGACAGATCTAATACATTGCACTATGTAGGTATAAAAAATAAATCTGACATCTGGACCTTCAAGTCCCCTAGTGGGACTTGAGAAAAAGTGTAAAAAAAAGTAGAAAAAAGTGAAAAAAATAAAAGTTTGAAAACAATAAAAGTTTCAAGTAATAAAATAAAACACAATCCCCCTTTTAATCTTATCAAGTCCTTTATTATTGAAAAAAATAATAAACCATACGTATTTGGTATCGCCGCGACCGTAACGACCTGAGGTATCAAAATATTATATTATTTATTGCACGCGGTGAACAGCGTAAAAAAAACCTGTAAAAAACTATATCAGAGTTTCTGCTTTTTGGTCACTTTGCTCTATAAATATAGGAATAAAAAGTGATCAAAAAGTCGCACGTATTCCAAAAATGGTACCTATAAAAACTATAGCTTGTCTCTCAAAAAACAAGCCCTCATACAGCTCTGGCGACAAAAAAAATAAAAAGTTATGGTTCTCACAACTTGGGACAGAAAAAATACATTATTTTTACAAAAGTAATTTTATTGTGCAAAAAGTTGTAAAACATAAAAAAGTGCTATAAAAGAGGTATCGCCGTTATCGTACTGACCCGCAGAATAAAGTTAACATGTAATTTATAACGCATGGTGAACGCTGTATAAAAAAAACGAAGTAAAACTATGCCAGAATTGCGTTTTTTTTTGTTTACCTGGCCTCCCAAAAAATAGGATAAAAGGTGATCAAAAAGTTGCATGTACCCCAAAATGGTACCAATAATAACTACAGCTCGTCCTGCAAAAAACAGCCCTCATGACACTACATCTATGAAAAAATAAAATTAGTTATGGCTCCAATAAGTCAGGAAATAAAAAATATGCAGTTGTGCCCGAGGGGAACATTTCTTCTGTTTGAAGAGGCGATTTATCAAGGACCTAAAATTAGGGAACCAGGAAAGGGAGGGCCCAAACATATCCGCTTGAAGCGCCGGTGCCTGTATTATACCAGGACAACACTTCCCAGCAAAATTCCCCAAACTGCAAAGGTGCGGAGCGTGGACCAAAAGGGGGATAATAAAGGACGCCATATATCAGTGCGACACCGGCCTGTGTGATGAAAGGATTGAGCACAGCGTAACACACATCTATGGATCATTTTATTGTTTTTTTTTACCCCATTATTATACCACCTGACTATGCCCCTTATATACTCCGCCCGGCTTACATGTACCCCCACATTATAAACAGAAACACCAGCAATACTCAAACAAATCTACTACCAAGCAAAATCCGCTCTCCAAAAGCCAAATGGCGTTTCCTCCCATCTGAACCCTACAGCGTCCCCAAACAGCAGTTTCCTTCCACATATATGGCACCGTCATACCTGGGAGAACCCTTTTAGCAATTTTTGGGGTGAGTGTCTCCAGTGGCATAATCTGGGCACAACATATTTGCCACTGAAATGGCATATCTAGGGAAAAATATACATTTTTAATTTGCACCATCCGCAGTGCATTCATTTATGGAAAAGACCTGTGGGGTGAAATGCTCACTACACCCCTTAACAAATGCCTTGAGGAGTGTAGTTTCCAAATGGGGTCTCAGGGGTTTCTTTTTATTATTTCACATCTGAGCCTCTGCAGTTGTGAACCAATACTTTGTAAATCGCCAAATTAGGCCTCAATTTGACATGGTACTCTCTCACTCCTGAGCCTGGTCGAATGTCCAGGCAAAAGATGTGCCCCATGTAGGGTGTTTCTAAAACCAGGAAATGAAGCATAATAATTAGAGAGCTGTCTTGTTATGGTGGCACAAGCCGGGCACCACATATTGGCATATCTATGGAAAAAATGCCATTTTCACTCTGCAACATCGAGTTCACACTAATTTCTACAAAACACCTGCAGGGTTAAAATGCTTACTACACCACTAGGTAAATGCATTGAGGAGTGTAGTTTCCAAAATTGGGTCACTTCAGGGCGTTTCCACTGTTTTGGGCCCACAGGCGCCCAGAAACCAATCCAACAACATCTGCACTCCAAATGGCGGTCCTTCGCTTCTGAGCCCTGCCGTGTGCCCAAACAGCAGTTTATGACCACATATGGGGTATTTCCATACTCTGGAGAAATTGCTTTACAAATGTTGGGTTCTTTTTTTTCCTTTATTTGTTGCGAAAATGAAAAAATTTGCGCTAAAGCTACGTCTTATTGAAGAAAAAGGATTGTTTTTATTTTCACTGCCCAATTCTAATAAATTCTATGAAACACCTGTGGGGTCAAAATGCTCACTACACCCCTAGATGAATTCCTCAAGAGGTGTAGTTTCCTAAATGGTGTCACTTTTTGGGCGTTTTCATTGTTTTTTCCCCTTAGGGGCTTTGCAAATGCGACATGGCCTCCGCAAACCATTCCTGCTAAATTTGAGCTCCAAAAGTCCTTGTGGAAATTAGAAAAAATAAGCTAAACCTACATTTTCTTTGAAAAAATGTAGATTTTTATTTTCAGTGCCTAGTTCCAATAATTTCTGCAAAAAAAACTGTGGGGTCAAATCGCTCACTATACCCCTAGATAATTTCCTCAATGGGTGTAGTCTCCAAAATGGGGTCACTTGTGGGGGGTTTCCACTGTTTTGTCCCCTCAGGAGCTTTGTAAATGTGACATGGCCTCCGCAAACCATTCCTGCTAAATTTGAGATTCAAAAGCCAAATAGCGCTCTTTCCCTTCTAAGCCCTGCCGTGTCTCCAAACAACCATTTATTACCACATGTGGGGTATTGTTTTACTCGGGAGAAATTGCTTTACAAATTTTACAGTGCTTTTTCTCCTTCAGTCCTTGTGAAAATGAGAAAAAAAATCGCTAAACCTACATTTTCTTTGAAAAAATTTCGATTTTAATTTTCACGGCCTACTTCCAATAATTTCTGTAAAAAACCTGTGCGGTCAAAATGCTCACTATACCCCTAGATAATTTCCTTGAGGTGTGTAGTTTCCCAGATGGGGTCACTTTTGGGGGATTTTGACTGTTTTGGCACCGCAAGAGCCCTTCAAACCTGACATGGTGCCTAAAATTTATTCTAACAAAAATAAGGCCCCAAAATCCACTAGGTTTTCCTTTGCTTCTGAGGCCGGTGCTTCATTCCAGTAGCACGCTGGATGGGCCACATGTGGGATATTTCCTAAAACTGCAGAAACTGGGCAACAAATATTGAGTTGCATTTCTCTGGTAAAACCTTCTGTGTTATAAAAAAAATTGTATTAAAAATTTATTTCTGCAAAAAAATATGAAATTTGTAAATTTCACCTCTACTTTGCTTTAATTCCTGTGAAATGTGTAAAGGGTTAAGACATTTTCTAAATGCTCTTTTGAATGCTTTGAGGGGTGAAGTTTTTAAAATGGGGTGACTTTTTGGGGGTTTCTAATATATAAGGCCCTCAAAGCCACTTCACAACTGAACTGGCCCCTGTAAAAATGGCCTTTTGAAATTTTCTTGAAAATGTGAGAAATTGCTGCTAAAGTTCTAAGCCTTGTGACGTCATAGAAAAATAAAACGATGTTCAAAAAACAATGCCAATCTAAAGTAGACATATGGGGGATGTTAATTAGCAACAATTTTGTGTGTTATAACTGCCTGTCTTACAAGCAGATACATTTAAATTGAGAAAAATGCTAATTTGTGCAATTTTTCGCAAAATTTTGGTGTTTTTCACAATTAAATACTGAACATATTGAGCAAATTTTGCCAGTAACTTAAAGTCCAATGTGTCACGAGAAAACAATCTCAGAATCGCTTGGATAGGTGAAAGCATTCCGGAGTTATTACCACATAAAGTGACACATGTCAGATTTGAAAAATTAGGCTCGGTCAGGAAGGTCAAAAGTGGCTAAAGAGGGAAGGGGTTAAGGAGATTTGTAGCTCTGAAACAGGGAAACAGATCTTGGATAATTTGTTGTTATAGCTGCTTTGTTTTTGGAATCTTTCCTAGGACTGATAATAGTGCCGGGAACTAGTGTGATCATCTGGGACATCATGGGGTATTATTAGGCTTCTGGATATTTGCATTATAATAACATTGTGATAAAGATAAACATATAACATATAACTGTGTGTTTTCCTTGAGGAGATCCTTGTTGCTTGTCTGCACCTTATCATAGGCATTAAGAATCTTAATTTATGAACCTCAGATTCCTCTTGTGTCTAAGACATAGAAAGTTAAAATAAATAGAGAAAAAAATATTAGTAGCACTTACTATGAGATGTCCTCATCCTTAACCCCTTCCCGAAAATGGGTGTAACTGTATGTCCTGATTTAAAATGCTTTCCCGCAATAGGGCGTAATGTCACGCCCTGTAGCTGTGCTCACTTCATCTTCAGCAGTTGTCGGCTGTAATATACAGCTGATATCCCACTGCACTGTCGGCGATCACAGTTTAACCCCTTAAATGAGGCGGTCAAATGTGACTGCCGAATTTAAATGGTTGAAAGAGGGGGTTCATTTGTACCCCACTGGCTTCCCCTGCGAGCAATCGCGGGTGTCGATGGTTGCTAAGGGAACCAGGAAGCCTAGCAACGGTTTCCTTGTCGGAAAGGTTCGGAAGCTTATTAGGCCCTGCCCAAGGCAGGACCTAATGGGCTGTAAGATGAAGAATGACAGTTACAATACACTGCACTACATAAATAGTTCAGTGTATTGTACCGGTGATCAGAAGATCAGATCTTCAAGTCCTCTAGTAACTACAAAAAAAGTAAACAAAAATGTTCAACCTAATTTAACCCATTAGTGACCGCCAATACGCCTTTTTCACGGCGACCACTAATGGGCTTTATTCTGATGCATAAGCCTTTTTACGGCGCTGCATCAGAATAAGTAAACAGAGCAGGGAGCCATTAAATCTCCCTGCTCTCAGTTACCAGAGGTAGCTGAGGGCTGGGGGCATTCCTGCTCGAACATGTGAGATCGATATTAGTATCGATCTCACCTGTTTAACCCCTCAGATGCGGTGCTCAATAGCCAGCGCCGCAACTGAGTGGTTTTGGAGAGAGGGAGGGAGCTCCCTCTCATCCCACCGACACCCGGCGATAAAATCACACAGTGTCTGTGTCTCCAATGGCAGCCGGGGGCCTAATAAAGGCCCCCAGGTCTGCATGTAGTGAATGCCTGCTAGGCTACGCCGGAGGCATGACCTAGCAGATGCCCGTCCGTTTTAGGTATCGCTGCGTTCGGAACGGCCTGAACTATAAAAATATAAAGTTATTTTTTTCCTGCACGGTGAACACCGTAAAAAGACAAAACAATGACAGAATTTCTTTCTTTGGTTAGTAATGCATATTTATTTATATTTACTGGCTTAGGTGACATTAGTGTTCGCAGTGTGCTGTCGCCATATTCTTGTGTGCTGTATAAATTTGCAGTCACAGTTCTTGCACCCAGGGGCGTAGCTAAAGGCTCATGGGCCCCGATGCAAAAGTTCTTATTGGGCCCGCCACCCCCCCCCCCCGCAAACTTCTCATGGCGGACGGTCCGCAGCTTTCAGCTGCATCGCTGGGTCTCCTAAGTGACCCGACAATGCAGCACTAGCAGCCAGGGGCGTCACTAAGGCAGGGTTCACACACCCTATTTACGGACGTAATTCGGGCGTTTTAGCATTGAATTACATCCGAAAATGCGGCTCAAAAGCATTGGCAAACATCTGCCCATTCATTTGAATGGGTCTTACGATGTTCTGTGCTGACGGTCACAGCTCCAATTACGTCCGTAATGGACGCAGCGAAAGATGCCTGCACATGCCATTACGGCTGAAATTACGGTGCTGTTTTCTCCTGAAAACAGCACCGTAATTTCAGCCATAACGGACGCTGCCGTGTGAACATACCCTGAGGGCTTAAAATGTCAGAGGAAATAGCCCCAATACATATGTGTCGGCCCAAAAAAAATGTGTGTATAGGAGACAGCATAGAATATCTATAGCACCTCGAACCTATAAACTATGGATAGAATTAGATACATTGACTCAGCAGACAGTATCACACATGATAGGATTAGATACAGTGGCCCAGCAGACAGTATCACACATGATAGGATTAGATACAGTGGCTCAGCAGACAGTACCACACATGATATGATTAGATACAGTGGCTCAGAAGGCAGTATAACACATGATAGGATTAGATACAGTGGCTCAGCAGACAGTATCACACATGATAGGATTAGATACAGTGGCCCAGCAGACAGTATCACACATGATAGGATTAGATACAGTGGCTCAGCAGACAGTATCACACATGATTGGATTAGATACAGCAGCTCAGCAGACAGTATCACACATGATAGGATTAGATACAGTGGCTCAGCAGACAGTATCACACATGATCGGATTAGATACAGTGGCTCGGAAGGCAGTATCACACATGATAGGATTAGATACAGCGGCTCAGCAGACAGTATCACACATGATAGGATTAGAGATAGGGCCCAGCAGACAGTATCACACATGATTGGATTAGATATAGGGCCCAGCTCGCTGACATTGCGGCTCCAGCGCTGGACCCAGGAAAGGTAAGAATAATTTTGCTTCTTTATGTGTTACAGATTATTTTTGTGTGTTTGTGTTTTTTTACACGTTCGGTTGTTGGACTTCGGATTCGAGGACTTCACTGACGGCGTTTTTTTTATTCTCAATAAAATGGTTAATGAGGGTTGTGTTTTTTTATTTCAATAAAATATTTTTTCTATGTGCTTGTATCTTTTTAAACTTTATTATCACCGCCTTAGTAATGGCCGCTGGCTGACAACCTCCATTACTAAGGCGGGACTTAATGTTAGCAGGTGCAGAGGCCAACACTAACCCCCATTATTACCCCGGTACCCACCGCCACCAGGGGTACTGGGAAGAGCTGGGTACGAAGCAGTACCCGTCCATCTGTAGTGACGGCCAGGCACCGGGGTGGCCGCAGGCTGGTAGTATTAGGCTGGAGAAGGCCAAAAACAGTGGCCCCTACCACCCTGGTAATGCTGCCTGCTGCTGATGTGTTGTATCAGGCTGGTTATGAAAATTGGGGGGGACCCGACATCGTTCTTTACAATTATTTTTTCTTTTTTTTAAATGACGTGGGGTCCCCCCCATTTTTCATAACCAGCCAGATACATTAAAGCAGCAGCAGCCTAGCATTACCAGGGTGGGAAGGGCCACTGTATCTGGCCTTTCCCCTCCTGATAATACCAGCCAGCGGCCACCCCAGTGGCCGACCATCACTACAGATGGTCAGGTACTGGATCGTACCAGGCTCTTCCCAGTACCCCTGGTGGCGGTGGGTACCGGTGTAATAAAGGGGGTTAGTGTTAGCCTCTGCACCGGCTAACACTAAGCCCCGCCTTAACAATGGACGCTGTCAATCAGCCGGCAGCCATTACTAAGGCGGTAGTAATATAGTTTAAAAAAAAACACAAAGACATAGAAAAAATATTTTATTGAAAAAAAAAACACACAACCCTCATTAACCATTTTATTGATAATAAAAAAAAAAGCCGTCATCGAAGTAGTCCTGGAATCCGCCGTAGTCCAACGACCGAACCTGTAAGAAAACACACAAGAAAAACGATTAGTAACACATGTGTTAGGCTTAGATACAGGGCCCATGTGTGATACTGTCTGTGGGACCCTGTATCTAAGCCTACCACAACGTAGGCTTAGATACATGGTCCAGCAGACAGTAATGTTATACAGTATGCTGGGGCCCTGTATCTAAACCTACAGTGTGGTAGGCTTCTATACAGGGCCCAGCAGACAGTATCACACATGGGCCGTGTATCTAAGCCTACCATGTGATTGGCTTAGATAAAGGGCCCAGCAGACAGGATCACGCATGGGCCATGTATCTAAGCCTACCATGTGATTGGCTTAGATACAGGGCCCAGCAGACAGGATCACACAATCTGTGATCCTGTCTCATGGGCCCCCTCAGCCTGCTACATCGTAGGCTTAGGGGTTGTGCAGTCCCTAAACATTGATGGCCTATCCACAGGATAGGCCATCAATAGCTGATGTGTCTCCCGGGACCCGCAAATCAGCTGTATTGAAGGGGCCGCAGCACTCGTACGGGAGCTGCTTCCTCTTCATTTCACTACTCGCTCACACTGTGAATCGCCGACACCGATTCACAGTGTGACCGGAATGAAGTGACCGGAATGAAGGGGAGCAGCTCTCGTACGAGTGCTGCGGCCCCTTCAAAACAGCTGATTGGCGGGTCCCGGGAGTCGGACGCCGCCAGTCAGGGCTAATCTTACCTTCCTCTTCAGCCGCGGCGGTAGTTCTGTCGTCTCGATGCTGTGTGCGGCGCATAGCGCTGTGACATCATGCGCTGCGCACAGCGCTTGACGTCGGGACCTCCGCTGCGATCCGGAACCAGGAAGGTAAGTACAGTCTGTTACTATAGTAACAGGGGACCGTGGCCCGAGTTACTATAGTAACTTTTTATTGATGTGGTGCGGGGCGCTGTGGGCCCCCCTGGCTTTGGGGCCCGGTCGCAATTGCGACCGCTGCGGCCCCTATAGCTACGCCAGTGCTTGCACCTGTATACACGTTTTGTTTCTTTTTGTTGGAATGTCCTGTTCAAACTTTTTGTTGTTTATTTGATTCATATATGTGGGGTTAGTGACTGCCTCCATTTTTGATCTGGCACTTCTCCCATTCTGCCCTGGGTGATTTTAATTAGGTTAATGCGGGTTCCTACCATCCCCAAGAATATGTAGGTTTAGTCCCAGTTCTGGGTCTATCTGAAGAGTAGGTTCCCACCTCATAGAGGTAGCCTTTGATCAAATGTGCGCTCAGAAACTCCCTATTGTAAGTAGATTTAGCAGTAATGCATATTTATTTATATTTAATGGCTTAGGTGGCATTTGTGTTCGCAGTGTGCTGTCGCCATTTTCTTGTGTGCTGTATAAAAATATCAAGTTATTTTTTACCGCACGGGGAACACAGTTAAAATATATTAACAAAAACAATGACAGAATTACTTTTTGTGGTCCCCTTGTCTAAAACAAAATGTAATAAAAAGTGCTGAAAAAGTCATGTGTATCCCAAAATGTTTCCACAACTACAATTCGTCCCGCAAAAAACAAGCCCTCCCACAGTGATATCAATTGAAAAATAAAAAAGTTATGGCTCTCAGAACATGGCGACACTAAAACATGATTTTTTTTTAGAAAAGAGTATTTTTATTGTGGTAAA
Organism: Rhinoderma darwinii; assembly: GCF_050947455.1. NCBI lineage: Eukaryota > Metazoa > Chordata > Amphibia > Anura > Rhinodermatidae > Rhinoderma > Rhinoderma darwinii. The sequence continues at coordinate 13,732,980 of NC_134696.1, read as the reverse complement.
GTAGTAAAACATAAAAGAAAACTCTATAAATTTGGTATTGCTGTAACCGTATGAACCCACAGAATAAAGTTAACATTTTGTTTTTACCGCACAGTGAACGCTGTGAAAAAATAAATAAATACAGTTTTAGAATTGCTGTTTTTTGTATGTTTGTCCCCCAAAAAATGGAATTGTGTTAAAAAAAGAAATTGCATGTACGCCAAAATGAAACCAATAAAGTTAACGCTTGTTTCACAAAGACCAAGCCCTCACACAGCTCCGTCAACAGGAAGATAAAACTTTATGACTCTCTGAATGCAATAATGCACTATAAACCCCACATCATCATTTGCTGGACCCCACAGGTGGACCCCGTAGATGCCGCGGAGATGAGGACACTTTAGGGCGTTGTGCTGCATATACCCCATATGTAAGAAGGTCAAAGATTAGGAAATACTGGAGTGCAGATATTTTGTACAATACCCTGGATTTACCACATAGCCGTGTCCCATGGTACATAAAGCTGGTCGTGCACATTGTACAGATGGCATTGTATAACGCCTTCTTGCTATCCCGATGTGCAGATCAGCTGGGAACATTCCTTCAATTTTAAGAGGTAGTTATCAACGCCCTAATATTTGGGAACCGGGGAGGGCCCAAGCACATCTGCCCCAAAAGGACATCATCTCTACTGTAAGCAGACTGCCTTATTATAGCAGGGCAACACTTTCTCAGCGAAGTTCCCCAAATTATAAACAAGGAAAGGACTCCAAAAAAGTGCAGAATGTGTTCCAAAAAGGGTAAAAGAAAGGACACCATTTATCAGTTTGACACCAGTCCCAAAAAACTGGCCTGTGCATAAAGAATTGGTTCATAGCGTACCACACCAATCCATTGGATTATTAATTTTATTATTCAGTGTATAGGTTCAGACAGCACCAGATACGTGGAAGGGTGAGGTTTTGCACGGATAGGGGCCCAACCGAAACATAAATATAAAAGAGTATCCGGCACACCAATTTTGAAACAAAGGTATTTTTTATTTTGTTTTTGTTTTTAATGCCAGTGGCAGAGTGCGACGTTTCGTTCTAGGTGACCTTCATCAGGCAGTGGAATAATTAAAGAACAGTAGTCAATACGAGAATGTATATCATACAATACAAGATATAAGGGAAGGGGGGATAATAAGGAGACATTGGCCCTTACTCAAAGAAGCGTACCCCCAGATCGATGAATTCAAAAATCCATTTTTACCATGTACAAAAAAAACACCAAATCTTAGGAATAAATTAGTCAAGGCGGACATAGGCTCTACCAAAAAATTACCACGCGAAACGTTCCTGAGTACTCCCAAAAAAGGTACCTTCCCATGCCGATCCTGTACGCAATGTTCCCACATCATCAAAGGTGACTAGATACTGCACCCACAGACCGGTCAAGGTATACCCATACATGACTTCTTCACATGCAACACCAACTATGTGGTGTATTTGATAAAATGCCCGTGTGGCTTGGGTTATGTAGGTGAGACCACGCAGTGCGTTAAAGACCGTATCAGTCAACATAAATCTAACATTAGATGCAGTAAAACACTGCTCCCCATCCCAGCACATTTCATCAAAGCGCATCATAACATTGCACAGCTCAGGTTTCAGGTTATTGAACATATCCCAGCCCCGAGAAGAGGGGGCGATAGGATCAAAACCCTCAAACGTAGGGAAGCATTCTGGATTCATAAACTACAAACATTAGAACCCAAGAGACTGAACAGGGACTACGAACTCAGTCGTTTCCTATAAAGTCACATACTGTTTACAATATTTACGTTGGATCTCATGACATCAAAGAATTTGTAAAATATCTGGTATAAATGTAATTACAATGTACCATTCACATGTTTCCTAATTTGCCATATATTCTAAACTGTTATGTAGCTCTAATCATGACCATACAATTGCCTTTTCCTCCAGACACACTGACTGAATTACCCTGTTCCACCAAGAACCACCATAGACCCACTAAACCACCACAGTATCCCTTTTACGGATAGAATAAGAACCTGCCTGTGTCTACCTGTTTTTATATCTCGTTCCCTTTCTTTTCCTTGATCTTCTCAGCTCCCTTATCACTGCATACATCCACCTTACCTATGACACTTAGATCGCATTGACTGCCATTACACATGTAACTCATGTAGACACTACTTCTCTACCCAGCTTCAGACATTTCCCCTATGTCACACCTGATTAATATATTCAATAGACCCCTGACACATATAGGACACATACAGGACATACATATGCTGATCCTTACCTTTGCAGAGTCCTCTCAGCCTCACTGCTGGGACCGCTGACTCATTGTCTTCCTTCCCCGACTGGTTGCCTAGCAACCGTTTAGCATTGCTACTGTTTACTTCCCTGTTCACTGCAGCAGGAGCAGCACAAGACACTGTGTCCAATCATGACTCTCCACGAGTCACGCCCCCTTGAGTCTCTCTGACCTGTCTTCCTCGACACTAGCGCCCCGCCCACTGCACCCACGTCAGAGGGAATCTCCTTGGCGCCATATTTATAGTGGGCATGGTACACTCACATTCAGCGCCATGATACAGCGGCCAGCCGCTATCAGCACCACCAGCGCTCTTCTATTCAGTTGCCCAGCACGGCTCAGGTAATAATCTACTCCACACTCACTCTACTCAGACTTTGTCTCTGGTCTCTTTGTATATTCTACGTCTGCCTTCCTCTCACTATAACTTTAGTGTCCACACCTACCTACCCGATTCAGTCTGTCTTTGAGTCTATCGTGATGATCCCTAGTGATAGTTTTGAGTGTGTCTACAGTTGTATCCTTTGATACTTGTACTTCCACTTCCATCTAGTGGATAATTACACTCATGTCATTTTTATTCCTTAACCTGTGTCCTCAGATACCACCACTCAATTGGTTCAAATTTATTTTGATGTAATTCTTGCTGTGACAATATAATGCTTTATCCATACCTGTATTTGGATGTTTTCTACCTACTCCTGATTGTAGTTGTGTTTATTTTTACTCATTATTTCATTTATTATTGTTTTCTCTGCCTTTTGGAGTTTGATAAACCTTAATGTTTTATACACTTGTTCAGAGTAACATGTATTTATGTAGTTATTTTTATACCCTTTTGTTTTGTTCCCCCCCCTTCCCTTATATCTTGTATTGTATGATATACATTCTTGTATTGACTACTGTTCTTTAATTATTCCAGTGCCTGATGAAGGTCACCTAGACCGAAACGTCGCACTCTGCCACTGGCATTAAAAGCAAAAACAAAATAAAAAATACCTTTGTTTCAAAATTGGTGTGCCGGATACTCTTTTATATTTAATTTTTTTATTCATTCACTCCATTAATACATCATCCTATTATGCCGTGATTTTACTCCGCCCAGTTTACATATACCCTGATGTACTCCGCACAGATTACATATACCCTGATGTACTCCGCACAGCTTACATATACCCTGTTGTACTCCTCACAGCTTACATATACCCTGATGTACTCCTCACAGCTTACATATACCCTGATGTACTCCGCACAGATTACATATACCCTGATGTACTCCGCACAGCTTACATATACCCTGATGTACTCCTCACAGCTTACATATACCCTGATGTACTCCGCACAGCTTACATATACCCTGATGTACCCCGCACAGCTTACATATATCCTGATGTACTCCTCACAGCTTACATATATCCTGATGTACCCCGCACAGCTTACATATACCCTGATGTACTCCGCACAGCTTACATATACCCTGATGTACTCCACCCAGTTTACATATACCCTGATGTACTCCACACAGCTTACATATACCCTGATGTACTCCGCCCAGCTTACATATACCCTGATGTACTCCTCACATATTACATATACCCTGATGTACTCCTCACAGCTTACATATACCCTGATGTACTCCTCACATATTACATATACCCTGATGTACTCCTCACAGCTTACATATACCCTGATGTACTCCTCACATTACATATACCCTGATGTACTCCGCCCAGCTTACATATACCCTGATGTACTCCACACAGTTTACATATATCCTGATGTACTCCTCACAGCTTACATATATCCTGATGTACTCCTCACAGCTTACATATACCCTGATGTACTCCACCCAGATTACATATATCCTGATGTACTCCGCACAGCTTACATATACCCTGATGAACTCCGCACAGATTACATATACCCTGATGTACTCCTCACAGATTACATATACCCTGATGTACTCCGCACAGATTACATATACCCTGATGTACTCCTCACAGATTACATATACCCTGATGTACTCCTCACAGCTTACATATACCCTGATGTACTCCTCACAGATTACATATACCCTGATGTACTCCTCACAGTTTACATATACCCTGATGTACTCCGCACACTTTACATATACCCTGATTTACTATGCACAGCTTACATATACCCTGATGTACTCCTCACAGCTTACATATACCCTGATGTACTCCTCCCAGCTTACATATACCCTGATGTACTCCTCACAGCTTACATATACCCTGATGTACTCCTCACATTTTACATATACCCTGATGTACTCCGCACAGCTTACAAATATCCTGATGTACTCCACCCAGATTACATATAGCCTGATGTACTCTGCCCAGTTTACATATATCCTGATGTACTCCACACAGATTACATATACCCTGGTGTACTTTGCACAGTTTACATATATCCTGATGTACTCCTCACAGATTACATATACCCTGATGTACTCCACCCAGTTTACATATACCCTGATGTACTCTGCACAGATTACATATACCCTGATGTACTCTGCACAGTTTACATATATCCTAATGTACTCCACACAGCTTACATATTCCCTGATATACTCCGGTCACAGCACTTTGGGCACTGAATTGGCATATCTGTGGAAAAATGGGAATTTTCAATCGGCAACATCTATTGTGTAATAATTTCTGCAAAACACTTGCGCGGTCAAAATGCTCACTACAACTCATGATAAATTCGTTGAAGGATGTAGTTTCCGATATGGGATTATTTTTTTTGGTGGGTTTCCACTGTACTGGTACCTTAGCTTAATACAGCATGATGTTCGAAAACAAATCTTGTAAAATCTCCATTCCAAAACCAAACGGCGCTCCTTCCCTTTAGAACCTTGCTGTGTGTCAAAATAGCAGCTTACGACCACAGATGGGATATTGCTTAACATATTTTGGGGTGTCTTTTCTCTCTTATTCCTAAGTTAAGCTAAAACGACATATTATTGTAAAAACAATTAAAAAACATATAAAAACTCCTGTGGGGTCAAAATATTCACTACATCCCTAATTTAATTCTGTGAGGGGTAAAGTCTCAAAAATGGGGTCACATCTGTGGAATTTCTACTGTACTTGTAGCTCAGAAAGCTTTGCACATGCGACATGGAGCCCAGAAACCAATTTAGCAAAGTATGCGCTCAAAAAGCCAAATGGCGCTACTGCCCTTCCGAGCTCTGCCATATATCCAAACAGCAGTTTGTGATCACATATGGGGTATTGCTGTACTCGGGAGAAAATGCTTTACAAATGTCCTCGTGAAAATGAAAAATTTTGTGAGCTAGAACTACATCTTATTGGAAATGTTTTTATTTTCACATCCCAATTCTAAAATATGCAGCAAAAACCTGTGGGGTAAAAATGCTCACTAGACCCCTAGATTAATTCCTCAATGGTGTAGTTTACCAAATGGTGTCACCTTTCAGGGGTTTTTACTGTACTCTTATCTCAAGGCCTCCGTAAATGCAACATGGCGCCCAGGAATCAATCTAGCAAAATCTGCGCTCCAAATGAGAAATTGTTTTCCTTCACTTCTCGGGGTCACATATGTGGAATTTTTAGTGTACTGGTAGCTCAGGAAGCTTTGAACATGCGACATGGAGCCCAGAAACCAATTCAGCAAAATATGCGCTCAAAAAGCCATATGGCGCTCTTTAACTTCTGAGCTCTGCCATGTATCCAAATAGCAGTTTATGACCATTTATGGGGTATTTCCTTACTCTGAAGAAGTTGCTTTAAAAAGTTTGGGGTGCTTTTCTTCCTTTATTTGTTGAGAAAATAAAAAAAAATTGAACTCAAGCTACGTCTTATTGGAAAAAAATGTAATTTTTCATTTTCACTACCCAGTTCTAATAAAATATAGGAAACACCTGTGGGGTCAAAATGTGCAGTACACCCCTAGATGAATTCCTCAATCGGTGTAGTTTGACAAATGGAGTGACTTTTGGGGAGTTTCTACAGTATTGGTACCTTAATTGGTAATTTTGAGCTAAAGATAAGTCTTATTGGAAAAAATAAATAAATACATTTTTACTGCCCAATTCTAATAGAATCAATGAATCACTATATATATATATATATATATATAATATACAAAACAAGTCATACATACACTTCTAGCTTACTTTTCTCAATTGTTAACTCGCTAATTCACTCCTGACCATGTGGAAATTAATAGTTACAACGAGTGCTATCCAGATGCGTGGACGGGAATGGTTACCCACCACTTCACACACAGAGTTTATAATAAAGTGTATCAACTTAGACCCACGTTCTGGTGGATAAGTCTGTAAAACACAGAGTGACTATACCATATACTTCCGTTCATTCAAACAGCAAACATACAGTTAGTATAACAATATTACATATTTTGCAATATTACACATATCCTGCAATCTATAATATAAACCAAAGTCTTCCTATGGAGATTGGACCTCAAATCATTAATAACAGCAGTTTATATAGCCAATATGATGTATGCACACCAGGAGATAGAGAAACCTAGTGTACCATACCACTGGCACATGTCTATATAATAGAATGTAAAGATAAAGGTTAATTTATTATATACAATGGTTAGTCGTACAAATGGAATTCCTGTGACTCCCTGTCTGGTAACTCACAGAATAGAATTAGTATAACTTCTGTTCTCCCACAAGACACGTCATCATTCTCCATGTTAATACATTAGTAAAAAGTTTAATTTCTTAATTTTTTTTCTATCACACTCACACCAATATTTACAAGTATTATGCTGATCAGTCATATACTTATATGTTCCTGGGTGTTTTAACAGTGTTTTTTCTATGAATTGGTCCTGGTAACAATTAAACCTAGGACCATACCTAATTGGACTCCCTTATACATACAGGGTTTTATTTATTTAACATTCATACATTTATTCTTCACAGTCAAGGAGTCTCCTATATGTTTCATATCATACATTCACAGAAGCACAATCCTATATACATCATTACATTACACAGCACAATTCAGACACTTACAAAGACAAACAGCTGTTCCCCTCATATCTCAATCATTCAATGCTTTTAACCACAATATTGAACTTTACACAACAAATAATCGTAATACTCTATAATCCTTAATCTATAGGATATCCTCCAAATCTCCAAGTACTTTATCTTTAATGTGCTGCACTGAGTTATTTATTACCTGTAGCCTTCTCACACAAGCTATGGACTTCTAACCTCGAGAAACGTTATTCCCAGGTTTTTATATTAAGACCTGTGCTTAATATAACTAAGACCCAGTCTTAGAACCTAAGATCCAACTTAGGTTTTTATCACATAACCTAATATCATCTAAAAATGAAAAATAATAAAAACATATATATGTATATATATGTATATATATATATATATATATATATATATCTATCTATATACAACATTATATTACCTTTACTCAGATGAAATCTTGAATCCTCAATTCTTCTCTATACGTTCTTTTAGAATCCTTCACTCTACCCCGTCCGTCACATCAGACTGGCCTCTGTTTGACAGCAATTCAGCTGGAGGTCTTTAGATTTAGTGAGTTCATTGAATAACTCACCCCATGCACGGTATGCAGTCCTCAGGTAGACGAGGGGTCAGGAGATGTTGGATTCCCGGCTCACGAAGGACCAAATGATAGAAGAATTTGTGTACTTATCAAATAGATTCAAGGAGTCACCCGAATAAATTGAAATATTGCGGCCTTTTATTCTCATTAACGAGGAGACAAAACAACATCAGATTAAGTCATCTTTCAGCTTTTGTCTGCGGCTAGCTTAAGTATCATGGCTTTTATACATGGGATGAACCTAGTTCAAACCAATTCTTAAACAGCTTTATCTCTTTACTTGACCTTGAAACTTATATGAATGCTTCAATTCTCTCTATAAAGGAATTCAGCTGCCCACCACCTCACACCTGATAGCATATTTAACACTTTGTCAGCCAAGAACCTTTGCAGAGAAACTTGTATAGCGCAATACACACTTTAGGTTCAGATACATAAATTTAAAATAAAACTTTCCTAACATCTGTGGGTATGTGGACCCAGTGGGCTGTACCGCCATAGTGGGATAGCAGCTTGCCTACAGGATACCAAGTCAATGTCTATAGTTCGAATAAGGATACCTGTGGTAATTCAGACAGTAGCAATGGTTAGGCTTGGATGGGACCTTGGCAGCAGGCAGATACAAGGCGTGGTGTAACACAGCAGGTGCAGTATATGACACAACACGATTCCAACTCTCTTTGGCACGGGAACAATGTAAGACGAGATACAGGTAGCAGGAACGGGACCATTTGGAATGACTAACATGGGTAAAACAACAACGCTCAGGCAATGAAGGAAGGGGCAGGGTAAACTGATCCATGGCTGCAGCCATCGGGGAGGGGTGAGTGATCCCAATGGTCCGCTGCCATGGGTGTCACAGGATGTATCTACCTTCTGGTTACACAAACTAGCTGTCATTTTAACAATCGGTTAGGGAGAATCGGGTAGAACACAATCCTGTATGTAAGGCTTTGGATGTTGTATATGTAGATTTTTTAAAAGCATTTGTTGCAGTTCCACCTGAAAAGCTTGGCACATAAAATAAGAACGCTGTACAGATGGAAAATGTCTATATTTAGGTTAATATCTGGGAAGAGCAGAAACAAAGGTTATTTATGAACTATAAGACTGGGTCAAATCTACTAATGCATATCTACCAACCATCAGATTTTTAACAGGATTGTCCCACAAAACAGAATTCAAAAGGAGAAGGGCTTATTCAAATGAGCCAAAAATTGCCATTTTTGGAAGGTTTTGTGGGCATTTTTGGGCAGATCAGCGGTGGAGCTTAGAATGTCCAGCATATGCTAACTCAAATGTGGGGGGGAATGTTATTGACATTTTAGGGTCAATATTAGGGACTATTTTTTTAGTATGTTTATAAGTCATCTTGTAGATCCCACACAGAGTAAATTTCAATATGTGCAGATGATACTCACACAGAGAATTTGTAGAGAATTTTATTCATTTGCTTCATTTGTGTCCAGTACATTATATATATGTCCCTTAGATCTATACTACTGAATCACGGTGCGGCAAAATCCCGAGAAGGTTGTCCAGTCAATAGCAGGAGAGAGACGGTGGAAAACACAGGAATACAATCACTAAAAAGACGGGAAGATTGCGTATGAGAGCTGGGGAAGCAGTCTATTTCTAATTACATTTTTATTTTTTCTATTTTTGTTTTTTTGATTGTTTCTATATATTTTTTTCTTTGGTTCAGAGCGCCGGGTTTTATTTTTATTTTGTACATTAAAGAGGCTCATAAAAATAGAATTGCTCAATCTTCTGTATAAAGGTGCAGGTGGTATATTTAATATAAATACCTCAACGAATACAAACTGTTCTATGTCAGTTGGTTGTTAAATGTTATAAATATTTTTTATTTCTATAATTTTCAGACTGGTAAAAATGCACCAAATATATTAAGAGTCGTGCACAAACCACATAAACTCTATATTCACACATCCAGCAGAAAGTCTGCAAATTTGACCCGTAAAAGACAATACCCATTGGGATATATGATCGTCAGTGTTTGGTGCTTAAAGGCATTGTGTTGCCAGAAAAACATGTTTGTTTTTTTTAAATTAAACATTTAGTGTGTGGGTGATTAAACATTGTTCAAATTTTTTTTATTTTTTTCACGAGTCAGGAAATATTATAAATTAATTCTAAATTTATAATACTACCCATTTTTGGTCACTAGATGGAGCTATTCCCAAAATTGCAGCATTGCAACATTGGGTTAAAAGCCCTCGCTCTAGTGAGCTCTCAGCATCCCCCCCCTCCTTTATCCTGGCTAGTGCCGGGATAAACGAGGGGTTTGAACGGTGTAACCTCCTACACTGTGTGTCGCCATTTTTTGAGCTAACACACAGTGTAGTAGGTTTACATACAGTAGTAAACACACACAAACACGAACATACATTGAAATCTCTTACCTGCTCCTGCCGCCGCGGCTCCCTCCGGCCCGTCCGCTCCGTTTGCTGCCGCTGGTCCAAGTGCACAAATCCGGAAGCCGCGACCGGAAGTAGTAATATTACTGTCCGGCCGCGACTTCCGGTCCACAGGAAAATGGCGCCGGACGGCGCCAATTTCGAATTGGACTGTGTGGGAGCGGCGCATGCGCAGTTCCCACACAGACGCCGTACACGGAAGTCAATGGGACGGGAGCCGTTCGCAGTCCCTATGGGACTGTGGCTGCCGTATTCCATGTCTGTATGTGTCGTTAATCGACACAGACAGAAATGGAAAAAAAATGGCAGCCCCCATAGGGAAGAAAAAGTGTAAAAATAAGAAAAAGTAAAACACAAACACACAAATGAATATAAACGTTTTTAATAAAGCACTAACATCTTTAACATATAAAAAAATAATTTGTGATGACACTGTTCCTTTAACTGCCCAGCCACACCATCTTCACCCAGACTACAAGGAGCACCAAGCTACTAAGGTTCTAATAATACTGCACAGTGTACCCAGCCATACTGCCCATAGCCCATTACCAGACTACACTCATAGAGAATTGTGGGTATGCAGTAGCTTGACAGTATAGCTAAGGAGACTCATTCCTCTCAGCTTGTTAGGACTGTAAAGATCTGCATCCTGACAGACTGACATAAAGACTTTCTTTTATTTTACTTTGTTTTTGTCTCTTTGTTATTTTACCAATAAAATAGATTTGTTTATTTAAAGATCAATAATTCTCTGTGAGAATTTATTATAACACAAGTTCCGATAACCCGCTCATGAATATAAGTCATCATGTGATAAGTTATTCTTAGTAAAACACTTTGTAAATTGAATCCTGCTAATTATATAAAGACCTTGTGCCCCGGTCTAGAGGTATTAACCCCGTCTGTGATACAAGAGTAGATGATGGATTCCAGTCCCCATAAGCTCTATCATGTACATTGCTTTGATTCCAGACAATCTCTGGAGCATTACTTTTCAGATAAGTCTGACATGGTCTTTGGACATGTCTCTTTGAATTTCTCATTGAAAATCTTATACAAGTTTTCGCAGTGGGTATGTATTCTGATTTTATTACTCCTAAGATACATTGACGAGTATATTAATCTGTTTTTTATTTATTATTAGAAATTGTAAACAACTAAATACAAATTGAGGAAACTTGTTTTTTTGGGGTGTGGGAGATCAGAAGCGAAAATACTGCCCCAGTCTTAGCAGCTGGAAAAAGCCCCAGTAATTGTATATGATGAAGAATATAGATTGTCAGTGTTCAGTAGAATCATTGTTCTCTCGTCTCTAACCTCGAGAACCCTGGAAAACATTTTGGCGGATGATGAAAGGCATCTCAAAAATTCTAGTGGTGGGTGCAATTACCTAAATCTGCTGTTATCTGACAATTTGTGGTTTAGCAGTTTAAGCTGCTTTTATTTTCTGATCTCTTCTCTTTATATATAAACTAGAACCTGATCTCTAAACTCTACAGTTCTATGTTTAATGACAGATATCCATACTAAAAAAAGGACACTAACAATTATTTTCTGCACAGCATATCACTAATAGCAGAAATAATACATTTCTCATATTTAGATAATGTTTATTTATTGGGATGGAGATATCACTTTCTTTGTCACATCAGACTGAACATGAATGACAGCTCGGCAGGCTTGTTGATTGGGAGATTCTACACAGGGTCAGGTCCAGTCATATCACAAGAAAAAAAAAAAAGAAAATCACATAGTCAAAATTAAATATATTTTTTTGCATTGTGCACATAGAAATAAGTATTTGATCCCTTTGGCAAACAAGACTTATTACTTGGTGGCAAAACCCTTGTTGGCAAGCACAGCAGTCAGACGTTTTTTGTAGTTGATGATGAGGTTTGCACACATGTTAGATGGAATTTTGGCCCACTCCTCTTTGCAGATCATCTGTAAATCATTAAGATTTCGAGGCTGTCGCTTAGCAACTCGGATCTTCAGCTCCCTTCATAAGTTTTCGATGGGATTAAGGTCTGGAGACTGGCTAGGCCCCTCCATGACCTTAATGTGCTTCTTTTTGAGCCACTCCTTTGTTGCCTTGGCTGTATGTTTCGGGTCATTGTCGTGCTGGAAGACCCAGCCACGAGCCATTTTTCATGTCCTGGTGGAGGGAAGGAGGTTGTCACTCAGGATTTGACGGTACATGGCTCCATCCATTCTCCCATTGATGCGGTGAAGTAGTCCTGTGCCCTTAGCAGAGAAACACCCCCAAAACATAATGTTTCCACCTCCATGCTTGACAGTGGGGACGGTGTTCTTTGGGTCATAGGCAGCATTTCTCTTCCTCTAAACACGGCGTGTTGTGTTAATGCCAAAGAGCTCAATTTTAGTCTCATCTGACCACAGCACCTTCTCCCAATCACTCTCAGAATTATCGAGATGTTCATTTGCAAACTTCAGACGGGCCTGTACATGTGCCTTCTTGAGCAGGGGGACCTTGCGGGCACTGCAGGATTTTAATCCATTACGGCGTAATGTGTTACCAATGGTTTTCTTGGTGACTGTGGTCCCAGCTGCCTTGAGATCATTAACAAGTTCCCCCCGTGTAGTTTTCGGCTGAGCTCTCACCTTCCTCAGGATCAAGGATACCCCACGAGGTGAGATTTTGCATGGAGGCCCAGATCGATGTCGATTGACAGTCATTTTGTATGTCTTCCATTTTCTTACTATTGCACCAACAGTTGTCTCCTTCTCACCCAGCATCTTACTTATGGTTTTGTAGCCCATTCCAGCCTTGTGCAGGTCTATGATCTTGTCCCTGACATCCTTAGAAAGCTCTTTGGTCTTGCCCATGTTGTAGAGGTTATAGTCAGACTGATTAATTGAGTCCGTGGACAGGAGTCTTTTATACAGGTCACCATTTAAGACAGCTGTCTTTAATGCAGGCACCAAGTTGATTTGGAGTCTGTAACTGGTCTGGAGGAGGCTGAATTCTTAATGGTTGGTAGGGGATCAAATACTTATTTCTCAATGCAAATAAATATATAGAATTTTGACTATGATTTTCTCTTTTTTTTATATTGTGAGACAGTGACAGGTAAAGTCATTGAGGGAAGGTACATTTCCCCTAGAAACCTGTCATATGTATCCTAGGCTCCAGGGAATGAGTAGTTCTTGCAATAGAAAGCTCTAGCTTTCCAATCTCGGCTTAAGGAAAAGCCGGAAAAAGGGCCTGGAGTTGGATTGGAGAAGAGAAGGCCGGATTCCCCAATCCCTAGTCCATCTCTGTTTGTAGGACAAGGCTGCTGCTCAATTAGCTGCACCTGTAGCCTGTGTATAAAAGGGTGCAGACACAGTGTGTGTGAGTCTCACCCCTGACTCAGACTGGATACTACTAAGGCTGGAGTAGCCTGTATTCTATGTGAGTAAAGACCTGTGTTACTTTGTGTCCAGTGCCTGGTAGGAAGGCACTCGGTATAGTTAGATAATATCTTGTTTAGTTAGTGCTCAGACGAGCAGGATTTATTTTGTATTTTGCCTTGTTGTACAAGAGGCTGTTTCTTTGACAAGAATAAAAACACAGGCAAAGCCCTGTTATGACTTTTAATGCACGGTGTCCCTGTCTCTGGCTACAAAGAAACCGCTGTACCAACCTCTCCTAAAGCTAAACCCTCACATATGGTGTAGAATGCGGGCATTCAAGGTATTTTTCAACACTTGATTTAACCAAAGGCTATTGGCAAGCACCCCTCACGGAGGGCGCCAAAGAGAAAACTGCGTTCATCACCCCGGATGGTCTGTTTCAATATATTTGTTTACCATTTGGGCTACATGGGGCTCCAGCAACCTTTCAAAGGTTAATGGACATGGTCCTCAAACCCCATCGTCGGTATGCTTCGGCATATCTGGACGACATTATAATCTTTAGTGATGACTGGGAAAGCCACTTACCGAAAGTACAAGCAGTACTAAACTCCCTCAGAGCCGCGGGGTTAACAGCAAACCCAAAGAATTGTTCCTTAGGCTTGGAGGAAGCACGGTATCTGGGGTACATAATTGGGAGAGGGTTGATAAAGCCACAGGTCAACAAAGTTGAGGCTATCCAAAACTGGCCCCAGCCCTCAACCAAAAAGCAGGTCAGAGCTTTTCTAGGAATTGTAGGTTATTACCGCAGGTTCATTCCAAACTTTGCCAGCACAGCAGCGCCCCTGACAGATCTTACCAAGGGAAGTAAGTCTGTCATGGTCAAGTGGGACACGAAGGCTGAAAGCGCCTTTCAAGAGTTGAAACTGGCCCTGTGTAACTAACCAGTCTTAGTCACTCCTGACTTCAAAAAGGAGTTTGTTGTCCAAACTGATGCTTCTAATGTGGGGCTCGGAGCAGTTCTGTCACAAGAGGTGGGTGGTGAGGAACATCCTGTGACCTATTTGAGCAGAAAACTTACCCCGGCTGAGAAAAACTATAGCATAGTTGAACGGGTGTGCTTGGCAATTAAGTGGGCACTTGAGTCCCTGAGATTATTTATTGGGTCGTCGGTTTAGGTTGGTTACAGACCACTCTCCTCTTACGTGGATGTGTCAAGCTAAAGAGAGAAATGCAAGAGTTACACGGTGGTTTCTTACTTTGCAGAACTTCAAATATACTGTGGAACACAGAGCAGGAAAACTGCAGGGCAATGCTGACGCTTTGTCTAGGACACACTGCCTTGTAGCTAAATGTGTCCGATCCCACAGGCTCGAACAGAGGAAGAGGGTATGTGAGACAGTGACAGGTAAAGTCATTGAGGGAAGGTACATTTCCCCTAGAATCCTGTCATATGTATCCTAGGCTCCAGGGAATGAGTAGTTCTTGCAATAGAAAGCTCTAGCTTTCCAATCTCGGCTTAAGGAAAAGCCGGAAAAAGGGCCTGGAGTTGGATTGGAGAAGAGAAGGCCGGATTCCCCAATCCCTAGTCCATCTCTGTTTGTAGGACAAGGCTGCTGCTCAATTAGCTGCACCTGTAGCCTGTGTATAAAAAGGTGCAGACACAGTGTGTGTGAGTCTCACCCCTGACTCAGACTAGAGACTACTAAGGCTGGAGTAGCCTGTATTCTATGTGAGTAAAGACCTGTGTTACTTTGTGTCCAGTGCCTGGTAGGAAGGCACTCGGTATAGTTAGATAATATCTTGTTTAGTTAGTGCTCAGACGAGCAGGATTTATTTTGTATTTTGCCTTGTTGTACAAGAGGCTGTTTCTTTGACAAGAATAAAAACACAGGCAAAGCCCTGTTATGACTTTTAATGCACGGTGTCCCTGTCTCTGGCTACAAAGAAACCGCTGTACCAACCTCTCCTGATGCTAAACCCTCACAATATATATAATCTATCTCTCACTGGTAAAATTAACCTAGCCTAAAAATTCTAGACTGTTCATGTCTTTGACAGTGGGCAAACTTACAAAATCAGCAAGGGATCAAATACTTATTTCCTTCACTGTATACCCTGAAATACTCTGAGCCCTGCAATGTGTCCAAACAGTGGTTTGCGATCACATATGGAGTTTTACTGTACTCAGGAGAAAATGCTTTGCAAATGTCCTTGTGAAAATGAAACATTTTGAGCTCGAACCACATGTTATTGGAATTTTTTTATTTTTTTTTATTTTCTGTATCCTGATTTTACTTACGCACAAGATACATTGACCTGTATATTATTCTATTGATTTTAAACAACTGGAAAAACTGAATACAAATTAGGTTAAATAGATTTTTGGGCTGTGGGAGATAAAAGGATTCTAAAATACTGTCCCAGTCTTAGCACCTTGAAAATCGCAGAGAGCCAAGTAAAACGCCAGTTATTGTGTATGATTTAGAATATAGGGTTTCAGGGTTAAGTAGAGTCAATATTTTCTCTTTTCTAAACTGAAAGACCCTTAAAAACTTTTTGAGGGATGATTAAGGGCATCTCAAAAATTCTAATTGTAGTTGCAATTATCTAAATCTGCTGTTATCTGACAATTGTTTTTTTTTTATTGTGAACTAGAATCTGATCTCTAGAATCTACAGTTTTATATTCATTAACAGAATTCCATACTTAAAAAAATAATGCACCGGCAGTAATTTTCTGTACACGCTACCACGAATGGCAGAATATTTAAAATGGCATATTTAGAGTATGTTGCCATTTTTGGATGGAGATATCACTTTCTGTGTCACATCAAATTGCACACGACTCTGGTTGTTGTTGAGATTCTACACAGAGTCAGGTTCAGTCACGTCACAGGAACACAACTACTGAAAGGGGAAAAAAGTCATCAAAGGGTAGATAAAATAAAAATTAGGAAAACGCTAACAGAAGGCACAGCTATGTAGTATAGCAAGTAAAAGGTCTAGAAATTATAAACCTTACTTGTCCTAAGTGAATTTGTAGATCTGTGGATATTTAATAAAACTGAGATACAAGGACTCAAATGCTAAAAGGGGAAAAAAGTCAGCATAGGGTAGATCATGAAAAAAATTAGAAAAAAAGGTAACAGAGGGCGCGTTAATGTAGTAAAGCCAGTAACGGGTGTAGAATTTAGATACCCTACTTGTCCTAAGTGAAGCTGTAAATCTGTGGATCTTTATTGAAACTGAAGGAACCAAAAACAAGCTCAAACATCTTTAAACAGTTGATTTAATTTTAGCAAAAATGTTTTCAAGACAATAATGTCCACTCCTAGGACTTCTGAGCCTGCATATATGGTTTTGTTGAAGCCCCATACCTAAAACTTCATTGGGACATGTTATCTGGTTTCTGTGTGTCCAGTGTGGTGCCTTAGAATATGCAATCCAGCCAGGTGGGTCTAGCACCTTTCTTCTTAATTGACATTATACAAAATATATTGCACAAGGGCTTTAAATCGTATTGAAGACTTTTGGATTGTTTTAGATACGGCCCCATGAGCCTCTCTTCTCCTGTTCTTTCCTCTTACTACAGGACCTCAGATGATTGCAGTCTTCACCTTCTAAAAAACATTGGTGTCATCGACCTATAGAACATATTTTGAGGATTATTTTATCTCTTTTTACAGATTTTCGGGTATTGGAAACCCAATGTTTACATAGTTTGTTAGAAGTGATAGAGACATATGTTCTTGTTTATCGACAAAATATATGAGGGTTTAACATATTAGATGTTTCAGTAGTCAATTTTTTTTCTGTAGTTAATGTTAAAGGAAATATCTTGATTGACCTCAGTGTTGGTTCCTTTGTTCATCATCTATATTCAGCCTGTGAGTTTTTCAAAAACATGATAGTGCTGAAGGTCAATAACAGATGCATCATGGAGCTGAAGAGATGGGTGGACGACCGTACGGGAGCATTTTATTGGGGCCACACGTCAACACTTCTACAAGAGAAAGAAGAAAACAGGTGATATATTTATTCAAATATCAAGAGGAAAACACTGTCATTGTTATTGTCGCTCCTTATACAACAAATATAAAGAAACATGAGGCAAAATCCAGCAAAATGTTTACTCTGTTAATATTCAAGTCAGATGTAAAGATTGTATTAGGCACTCTATTAAATTTTGTTGTCCCTAGGGGGCGATCTTATACAAGTTAATGCTGGAAAGTCACAGTATAATCCTGACAAATGAGTCTTGGATGATTTCAAACTTTACCTCTAGTATTACAAGTCAATAGTCCAGTGTTAAGTCCTGAGCCAACATGTTGGTGTTGACTGTGGGACAGTCACTTTACTTGTCTTTTTTATTTTCCAGTGATCAGTGTCAAGACCAGGAAGCAAAACTGAGATCAGCCCTTCAACATATTGTGAAATACGACCCGGAGAAAGAGAATATGACAGACCCACTGGTCCTACCACCAGCCGATTGTGTCATCAGTGCTGGTCTCCTTGATGTTATTAGCAAAGATCAAGATGATTACATCAGATATCTGAGGAAGTTCTCTAGGTTGCTAAAACCTGGAGGACACGTCATATTAATTGGATGTTTAGGTGCAACATATTTCACAGTCGGAAAAGACAAGTTCCATGCTTTCCCATATGATGAGGGTTTTTTCAGGAAAGCTGTAGTTCGAGAAGATTTTATCATTGATTACTGTAAGGTCAAGGAGAGAACGGTTGAGAGTGACATTACTGACTATAAGGCCATTATGATTATTGCAGCTCACAAGGAGAAGTAGGTTGAATCTTATAAAGTCTACATGTCATTACTTCATATGTTAAGTTTAAAAACAGATCTAATAATCAAAAAGAAGCTTCCTTAGTGCAGTATAGAATAGCATAAAAATAAATGTTCGGTTCTTTTTGGGACTTTGCCTTGGACTGGTCCTAGATAATATTGCCAAGACCGAGTTTGATCATCTGGGACATCATGGGAGTCTGAAATCTTGGTATCAGTTGCTTTCTCGTTGTTGTTCTGTTTCGTATCTGCTTTATATAAATAGTGTAATAAAGTGAAGCATAGAGCATTTAACTGTTTGTGTCCTTGACTTGGGGGGGGGGGGGGGGGTTTCCTTCTCCATAGATTTTACATCCAAATGTAGCCAAGTTTATTTGACTCCGATAACTTGCTGCAGCGTGATATCAGACAACAAATGCTATTGAGAATTCAAGATAAAGTTTCTTGCCACTGTGTATTTAATGCGTTAAAAGTCAAGATAAAGATGGCTACATATGTACCTTATTATATGAGTAGATACTTAAAACTTACATTTACTAAAATAATTTTTTAGAGAATCCTGTTAATTTTCTTATTAAGAATCTAGCGCACAATATACCAAATGTAAAGTATCCAAAAGCGTTTTTTATTCACCCATATGTGAAGAGAATTCAACATTTCCGCTGCTCAATGCAGCCTTTGTCGAGCATGTTTGAGGGATTTACAAGTCGGATCCCTGGAGGCTTGCAACCAATTGACCCCGGCGAGGTCTAGCTCTGCTGTGCTGCTCTTACCTTCAAGTATAGCGCACAATATAATAGTCGCCTATCCTGTAAATAGATGATAATTTATTATTCTGGGAAATCCCCTTTAGGCTATGTTCACACGGAGTATTTTGGGGGAGGAATATCTGCCTCAAAATTCCGTTTGGAACTTTGAGGCAGATATTCCTCCCCCTGCACGCCGATTTTCGCGGCAATTATCGCGCCGTTTTTCGCCCGCGGCCATTGAGCGCCGTGGGCATAAAACAGCGAGATATACGCTTTCTCCTGCCTCCCATTGAAGTCAATGGGAGGTCCGAGGCGGAAGCGCCCGAAGATAGGGCATGTCGCTTCTTTTTCCCGCGAGGCAGTTTTACTGCTCGCGGGAAAAAGACGCAGACGCCTCCCATTGAAATCAATGGGAGGCGTTCTCGGGCCGTTTCTGCCGAGTTTTGCGACGCGGTTTCCACGTCAAAAAACTCGGCAAAATACCCCGTGTGAACATAGCCTTAAGTAGATTTGTAGCTCTGAAACAGGAAAATGGATCTCCGAAATCTACAAAGACATATTATCAAATGATTTAGCACAGAACTTTAGATCGATTTAGATTAAAGGAAACAAAATGTTTCAAGAGTGGACGTTTACTTTTAGAGATAATGGGGGGAAATAATAAAAATACAATATGCCAGTTTTATGGCGGAAAAAGATAAATTTCAATTTGCGTCTAAACACAGTCGCAATTTGCGACTTTTGCATTAAAAAACGCCTCTTCCGCCATTTAAAAAAAAAAGTAAGTGGGCAGAGATTAGGGGAAGAGGGTGGGACTATCAGCGGCCTTACACATTTACTATAATTTACGTCAGAAAGTGGCATGAATTATAGCGCAAAACTTCACTAGCTCATAGCTGGAGTAGATTTGACCTTCTCAAGGACAGCCAGGGATGCACTTATTTTATTAAAAGTTGGGATCCTCTTATTAAATTAAGCGTATTTTATTTCAGCGCTCTTCATATTAAGCTTCTCATAAAAATTGCCAGCCTTAGTAAATTCCCCCATTATCTAGTTGATATTTTGCTGTTCCTTACACTTCTTTAAGGAGTTGTCCATATTCTCTATTAGGGAATTCTGAGTTAATATAGTGAGGTCCTCTGTTCAGAATCCTGTCCTGTACTGCTCTACACAGACACTGTCACGGTGGGTGCGTGGCCCCGCTTGGCCGTACAGCCGTAGTGGGATAGCAGCTGGCCAACAGGATACCAAGTCAATGTCTATAGTTCGAATAAGAGTACCTGTGGTAATTCAGACAGTAGCGATGGTTAGGATCGGATGAGACCTTGGCAGCAGGCAGACATCAAGCGCGGTGTAACAGCAGGCGTAGTATACGGCACAACACAACGCCAACTCTCTGTGGCACAGGAACAAGGTAGCACGGGATACAGAATACAGGTAGCAGGTACGGGAACACTGGGAACTAGAAAACACTAAGGGACCATTTGCAAAGTCTAACACGGGTAAACACAACAACGCTAAGGAAATGAAGGAAGGAAATGATCGCTGGGGTCCCAGCAGTGGGACCCTTTGTGTTCTGTTTATTGTTACAAGACACTTCTAACAAGTAGAGATTCTTAAAAAAAGAGAACCCCTTTAATATATACAGCTTGCACATAACCAGAATTTGAATAGAATATGATTTTACTCTGAATTTCATGTTAAGCAATTGGTTATTTGTTGTTTTAGTCCCTTTGTTTTTGGAATCTTTCCTTGTACTGATAATAGTGCTGAGAACTAGTGTGATCATCTGGGACATCATGGGGTATTATGCGGCTTCTGGCTATTTGCATTATATTCACATTGTCATAAAGATAAACATATAACATATAACTGTGGACTTTCCTTGTACTGGTAATAGTGCTGAGAACTAGTGTGATCATCTGGGACATCATGGGGTATTATGAGGCTTCTGGATATTTGCATTATAATAACATTGTGATAAAGATAAACATATAACATATAACTGTGGCTTTCCTTGAGGAGATTATTGTTACTTGTCTGCTCTTTATCATAGATATTAAGGATCTTCATTTATGAACCTTAGATTTCACTTGAGTCTAAGACACAGAAAATTAAAATGAATAGAGAAAAAAATATTAGCCGTGCTTACAAAAAATGGCCTCATCCTTAACCCCTTCCCGAAAATGGGCGTGACTGTACGTCCTGATTTAAAGTGCTTTTACCGCAATTGGGCGTACAGTCACGCCCTGTAGATGAATCTGGTACAGGAGCTGTGCTCACTTCATCTTCAGCGGTTGTCGGCTGTAATATACAGCTGATATCCCGCTGCACTGGCGGCAATCACAGTTTCCTTTGATCGCCGCAGTTTAACCCCATAAATAGCGACTGCTTCATTTAAGTGGTTGACAGAGGGGGCTCCTTTTGTACCCCACCAGCTTCACTCGTGAGCGATCGCGGGTGCCAATCGTTGCAATGACAACCAGGAAGCCTAGCAACGGCATCCTGGTCGGCCAGGTTCGGAAGCCTATTAGGTTCTGCCCAGGGCAGGACCTAATAGGTTGTCAGATGAAGAATGACAGTTACAATTCACTGCACTACATAAATAGTGCAGAGTGTTGTTCCGGGGATTAGAAGATCAGTTAAAAAAGTAAAAGTTAAAAAACTTAAAAAAAAATTATTACGAAAAATAAATAAATAAACGTTTTAAGTAATAAAAGCAATAATCACCCTGTTTTCCTGATCAAGTGCTTTATAATTGGAAACACATCATCATTTGCTAGACCCTACAGGTGGACCCCGTAGATGCAGCGGAGATGAGGACACTTTATGGCTTTGTGCTGCATATGGGGCTAGTGAAGAAGTCAAAGATAAGATACCTCAGAAAGCTTTGCACATGCGACATGGAGCCCGGAAACAAATTTAGCAAAATATGCTCCTTCCCTTCTGAGTCCTGTCATGTGTCCAAACAGCAGTTTACGATCACATATGGGGTATTGCTGTACAAAGCAGAAAATGCTTTACAAATGTCCTTGTGAAAATGAAAAATGTTAAACTAGAACTACATCTTATTGGAAATTGTTACTTTTTTTTATTTTCACGTCCCAATTCTAAAAAAATGCAGCAAAAACCTGTGGCGTTAAAATGCTCACTAGTCCTCTAGATTAATTCCTCAAGGGTGTAGTTTACCAAATGGAGTCACCTTTCAGGGGTTTTCACTGTACTCTTACCTAAGGGGCTCCGTAAATGCAACATGGCGCCCAGGAATCAATCTAGCAAAATCAGCACTCCAAATGCTAAATGTTGTTCCTTCACTTCTGAGCCCTGCCATGTATCCAAACAGCAGTTTATGACCATTTATGGTGTATTCCCCTACTCTGAAGAAGCTGCTTTAAAAATGTTGTGGTGCTTTTTCTCCTTTATTTGTTTGGAAAAAACAAAATCTGGAACTGAAATGTTTCATTTTCACTGACCAATTTTAATGCGCACTACAAGCCTAGATTAATTCCTCAATCAGTGTAGCTTGCCAAATGGAGTCACTTTTGGGGAGTTTCTACTGTACTGGTAAGTTAGGGGCTTTGCAAATGTGACATGGTGCCGAGAAATCAATCCAGCAAACTCTGCACTCCAAATGGCGCATCTTCCTTTCTGTGCCCTGCCGTGTGCTTTACAAATGTTGGCGTGCTTTTACTCATTTATTTAATGAGAAAATTAAATTTTTGTAGCTAAAGCTAAGTCTCATTGGAAAAAATGAAATTTTTAATTTTCACTGCCCAATTCTAATAAAATCTGTGAAATACCGGTGGAATCAAAATGCTCACTACACTCCTAGATTAATTCCTTGTGGGGTGTAGTTTTCAAAATAGGGTATTTTTTTATTTCCTTTGTTTTTTCCTTGTTTGTTATTAGATTTCTCTCCTTGCATCACCATGAACCCACATGACATCATAGTTGTCCTCTGACTTGTGTTTGGCAGTCTATTTGAGTCTTTCTGTTTGTTTTGCTAAACAGCACACTCCCTTGACCTGATGAAGACATTAGTTCAGCATTGAAACGCATAGCCTTAATAAAACAAGTATTTATTTCATATAATACCTCTACTCTGCTTTTATTCTCTAACAGCAGCGCCACCATATAATACATTTTCTTTTACCCTTTTATCCTTTGCTCCTGAGGCCTGTGTTTCAGTCTATTAGCACACAAGGGCCACATGTGAGATATTTCTAAAAACGGCAGAATCTGGCCAATAGATATTGAGTTGTGGTTCTCTGGTAAAACCTTCTGTCTTACAGAAAAAATGAATTAAAATTTAATTTCTGCAAAAAAAATGAAATTTGTACATTTCACCTCCACTTGACTGAAATTCCTGTGAAATGCCTAAAGGGTTACAAAACTTTCTAAATGCTGTTTTAAATACTTTAAGGGCTGCTGTTTTGAAAATGGGGTGATTTATTGAGGTTTTCCAAAATATAGGCCCCTCAAAGCCACTTCAGACCTGAACTGGACCCTATAAAAATAGGCTTTTTATATTTTCCTGAAAATGTGAGAAATTGCTGCTAAATTTTTAAGCCTTGTAACATCCTAGAAAAATAATAGGATGTTCAAAAAATGATGCAAACATAAAGTAGATATATTGGAAATGTTAATTGGTAACTATTTTGTGTGGTATAACTATCTGTCTTACAAGCAGATACATTCAAATTTAGAAAAATTATGGTTTTTTTAATTTTTCTCAAAATTTTGGTGTTTTGAATTTGTCGACCACATTTTACCCCTGACATAAAGTACAATTTGTCACGAGAAAACAATCTCAGAATCGCTTGGATTGGTGAAAGCGTTCCAAAGTTAATACCACATAAATTGAAACATGTCAGATTTTAAAAATGGGGCTCTGTCATTTAGTTCAAAAGTGGCTGCGGTGGGAATGGGTTAAGCTGGCCATACATTTGAGATCGTTTAGTACATGTGTTTTTAACAGATGGAAGTGAGAAAGCTGCTGCCAAACTCCTTTGGTAGTGGCTAACCCATGTGAAAACAAAAGGATCAGATATCTTGAAGTGTATCATTCCCAACGCTTCTCTCCATTGACATATGTCATCGGGGATAGTCGTGACACCACAATGCACATTAGATGGTCGACGGATCCTATAAAAAACAGAGTGTTTGGACGACATCTAATGTGTATGGCCAGCCTTAGGGCTAATGCACATGGTTATATTATGTCTCTGTTTTGTACAGAGCTGAAATAAGCCTTATAAAGAGGTGCATGAGGCCTTTACTATAACAATATTTTATATGATGGAATATGTAGATTGTGAGTAGGTATAAGGAAAAAAGAAATTTAACGTAATTCACACTAATTTTTTTACAGGTCACGCCCTCTTTACAAGGCGTGGAGGTTGTAATAAAGTGGAACAATTATCTCACGGTTTCTTTACTTTTCCATAACTTGTAAAACTCTTCCGGTTTGGAGGCACTTATTTCCTACAATAAACAGTTCTTCATCAATGGGCTTGTAATTCTGGAGCTGAAGTTGGGTTCTACCAAGTGTCAAACAGTGTACTCAAAAAGCAATGTGAAAGTTGCTAAACCGGGCTGGAAGCCTAAGGCCTAATCATACATAAAAACCTGCAAGTTGTCAAAAGTTAGTAAGTCAGGCCCGAAGCTTCTGAATTAGACATGGCAGTGAGACCCAAAAAAAATCTTTCCTCACAGACTTCTATATTGCTATCCTCAGATAACAACACATATTGTGTTCCTTCCATTCTTTGTCCAGCACCTACAACTTCTCCTCAGAATGAAAGGGGGCCAAACCATTTATAAGTTTAGCTCCGCCCTCCTTTCAGAACAATATCCAGATCATACTACCTGCTAATTGGGGGAAAGCCTGCTCCAGCCTCAGATGGTAAGGCCCAGGTATTCAAAGGTACAATTTCACTTACATTTAAAGTGACAGTGCACAATAACTACTAGTTCAATATAGAACACCATAAAACATTATAAAACACATTACACTTGAAATTAATACTTAGTAGTGTCTTGTGGGACATTACACATACAGCACTAGAACCAAGCTCAGTACATATATACAGAACCAAAACACAGCTCAGTACATATATACAACACCAGAACAAAGTTCAGTCCATAAATACAGCACCAGCACAAATTCAGCTCAGTACAGAGATCATTTGTAAGGTCATTGTTGGGCTGAACAATGGTAAGAATTTGTTCTGCCCCCTGAAGGTAGTGCCACACATAGCTTCCTATAGTTAGTGTCGCATACTGTGCCCCCTGAAAATACAGCACCACAAACACACACAGTGCCCCCTAAAGATAGAGCCTGACTCTGTGCCCTCTAAAAGTTAAGTGCCACACACTGTGCTCCCTGAAAATAAAGCACCATACACACAGTGTCCCCTGCAGATAGTGCCACACACATAATGCCCCCCGGAAAAAAAAGCACCACATACACAGCGACCCCTGAAGATATAGCCTGACTCTGTGGCCCCCAAAAATGAAGTGCCAAAGATGAAGTACTACACAAATAGCACCCCTAAAACAAACTTATCTGTCCCTGTTCCCTTGATGTCATACAACAATTTAGGTCTGACCTCTTCTAGTCAAGCGTAATGATGCAGTGGTGCGATTACGTCATTATGTTTTCTGTACTACAAACAAAGCAGAAAACTGATGGTTTCCTTGCTCGTGAGAAGTATCTGGGAAGAGAAGAAACAAAGGGTGTTTATTTATGAACTATACTAAGATTAGGTAAAGATTACTAATGCATGCCTACCGACCGTCTCGTTTTTCACTGAATTGTCCCACGAAACAGAACTCAAAAGGATAAGGGCTTAATCAAATGAGCCAAAAAATAGCATTTTTGGAAGGTTTTGTGGTTATTTGTGGGCATATCAGGGGTGGAGCTTAAATGTCCCGCATAAGGTAATTCAAATGTTTGGTATGTATGTTTATAAGACATCTTGTAGATAACATACAGAGTATAATTTCAATATCTGCATATTATACTCACTTGGAGAATTTGTAGAGAGTTTTATTAATTTGCTTCTTTTGTGTCCAGTACACTATATATTTGTCCCTTACATTTATACTTCTGAACCGGAGTGTGCCAATATCCTGAGAAGACTCTCCAGTCAAAAACAGGAGAGATGGTGTAATACACAGGAGTGCGATCACTAAAAAGACGGGAAGTCTGAGTATGAGAGCTGGTGAAGCGGTCCGATAGGAAACCCAGAGAACTTTCTATTCAGGATGAACATCCTGTTTTTTATATTACATGAAATTCAAAAGAGATTGGTCATCACATTCAAACAAAATGAAAAACGTGCAGGTGAAAGTACGCTGTGACTGCAAACAACACGTGTAAAGAAAAAAACATTGAAACAGCGCTCTGCGAACGATAAGACTACCTAATACACTATGTATAAATACATTTTCATTACTGCTACGTTTACTTACAAAAGTGAGGTTCTTAGTGCGCATTTTACATAGTTACATAGTTAGTACGGTTGAAGAAAGACTCACGTCCATCAAGTTCAACCAAGGGATGGGAAAAGGGAAGGGATGAAACAAAAAATGATCTAAGCCATTTTTAAAGCCATCTACTGTCCCTGCTGTGACCAGCTCCTGCGGTGACTATTCCACAAATTCACATCTCTCACAGTAAAGAAGGCTTGTCGCCTCTGCAGATTGAACCTTTTTTTTGTCCAGATGAAGGGCCCCTTGTTTTTTGACGGGGTTTTACATGGAACAGGTTTTTTACTGTATTTCTTGTATGGGCCATTTATATTTTTATATAAGTCAATCTTGCCCCCCCCCCCCACCTTAGTCGTCTCTTTTCAATGCTAAATATGTTTAATTATTTTAATCTTCCCTCATAACTTAGATTCTTCATGCCCCTTATTAGTTTGGTTGCTCTTCTTTGTATTTTTTTCCAACTCCAGGGCACCCTTTCTGTATCCCTGTCCCACAAGTCCATGTCCCTTTTAATACACGACAATATCTTGCTGGCCTTTGAAACAGCTGATTGACATTGCATGCTGTTCTTTAGTCTTTGATCTACAAATACACCCAGATACTTCTCAACAAGTGACTCTCCCAGTATAGCTCCCCCTAGGACATATTATACATGCAGATTGTTGGTACCCAGAGGCATAACTCTACATTTATCTACATTAAACATCATTTGCCAAGTGGACGCCCAAACACTCAGTGTGTCCAGATCGGCTTGTAATTTCTGAACATCTTCCATAGACTGAACTATATTACATAGCTTGCTGTCATTTGCAAAAATAGAAACAGTGCTTTTAATACCATCCTCTATATCATTAATAAATAAATTGAATAATAGTGGTCCCAGCACGGAACCCTGGGGTCACCTCTTATAACCGGGGACCATTCAGAGTAGGAATCATTGACCACAACTCTCTGGATACAGTCCTTGAGACAATTTTCAATCCAATTACAGACTTTCTAAACCTATTTACCCATCAGGCGTCTATGAGGGACAGTGTCAAATGCCTTTGCAAAGTCCAAAAACACTTTATCCACAGCGGCCCCTCTGTCTAGGCTTCTACTCACCTCTTCATAAAAACAAATCAGGTTAGATTGACAACTTCTGTCCTTAGTAAAACTGTGCTGGCTGTCACTTATAATACTTTTTTTTTGTCACATACTCCTGAATATAATCCCTCAATAGCCCCTCAAACATTTTTTCCACAATGAATGTTAAGCTTACTGGTCTATAATTACCCGGGGAAGACCTAGAGCCCTTTTTGAAAATATGCACTACATTTGCCCTGCGCCAGTCCCTTGGCACTATACCAGTCACTAGAGAATCTCTGAATATGAGGGGGACAGAAATAACTGAACTAAGTTCTTTAAGAACTCTTGGGCGTAACCCATCTGGTCCCACGGCCTTGTGAACATTTATTTTATTTAACTTATCTTGTACGATATCTACATTCAGCCAATTCAGTACATTAGTTCATGTATTAACAGCACTGGCACCGGCTGCATCTGATACTCTTTCTTCTGATGCATATACAGCGCTAAAGAATTTAGTAACTCTGCCTTCTCTTGATCCCCTGTGACCAAATCCCCTATACCATTATTTAGGGGTTCTTCATGTTCAGATCTTGGCTTTTTTGCATTTATATATTTTCATTTTTTGAGATTTGTTTTACTATCCTTGGCCATATGCCTTTAATTTTGTATTTTTGCTGATTTTATTAATTTTTTGCGGATTTTATTAAACTCTTTGTAATTTACAAAGGCTAAAGCTGTACCCTCAAATTTGTATTTTTCAAATGCCCTTTTTTTTGTCATATATTGCCGTTTTTACAGAAGGTGTAAGCCATAGAGTTTATACTTGTTACCTATAGGAATACATTTTGCACTATAAAGTAGATTTTAAGATTTCCCACTTATCATTTGTACCATTATTTGACATTAGTTGTTCCCAATCTATGTCCTGAATTGCAGCCCTCATCCTGGGGAAATTAGCCTTCTTAAAATTAAGTATTTTTGCCCTCCCCGCCTGTGTTTGTTTTTTACAGTATAGGTAAAATATAACTATATTATGATCACTGTTACCGTGGTTTCAAAAACATTGACATTCCCATCAAGCTCTGCATTATTAGAAATGACCAGATCCAACAGAGCTTCACCTCTAGTCGGGTCTTCCACAAACTGGCCCATAAAATTTTCCTGCAACAGGTTGAGGAAATGTCTCCCCTTTGCAGTTGAAGTCGAACCATGACACCAATTAATATCCCGGTAATTAAAATCTCCCATTATCACTACAGTACCAGCCTGTGCAGCCCGTTCCATCTGTTTATATAGCTGATCTTGCATTTCCTCAGTTATATTGGGGGGTCTATAGATTGCACCAAAAATATTTTTTTCGGTGTTTACCTCCCTTTGTAATTCGACCTACAAGATTTCAACCTCCTCACAATCTTCACCCACTATTGTCTCTTTCACACTCGCTTTCATATCACTTCTCACATACAGACATACACCACTGCCTTTCCTATTTGTCCTGTCTTTTCAAAACAATGTAAAACCCTGAAGATTTACAACCCAGTCATTAGAAGAGTCCAGCCATCAACTATATCAATATGTTCCTCCAGTACCAAGGCCTCAAGCTCACCCATTTTTCTTGCTAGACTTCTGGCATTTGTGAACATACACTTTAACTTGCGTTTCAATTTCTCGCATTCAGTATTAGAAATGTGATTATTTGACATTATTTGTGCATTTTTATCTTTAATGTTGTTTTGGAACAAGAGGATCTCCTTATCCTTTTTTCCTAATCCTCTCCCTACAGTCATTTTTCGTAGACCCCTTTCTACTGCCCTTAACTACATTAACCCAGATACTTAGCTGATATTTATGAACCATGTTTTCACCCTCCTAACTGCATGCTCAGTGAGCAGCATGCTCCGCTCAAGATTGTCTATTGCCCTCTGTGTTGCATTTTGCTTCACCAGATCTCTAATGCGAGCTTTCAGGTGAACAACATGCTCACATCTGACACACAGGTATTCACCTGGAAAATCTTGCTCCAGTCTTGCATACACATGGCAACTGTGCACTGAAGAAAACCTCCAAACCTGCTGGCCATTATCTCAACTACAAAAAACAGTGAACAATTTAGAAAGTAAAATAAAAGAAGAGTACTTACAGGAAATTTAACTCCTCCTTTGAACACCGGTTTATTAACTCCACTTATTTCACAAGGCACTTAGTCCACCAAGCTCATTGAGAGCGATTTTGATCAAATTGTTTGAGCCCACCTGCTGAGACAATTAGACAATGGCATCCTCTTTTAAGTGGGTCCCTAAACGAAAAATATTCTGTTACGGGTCTAAACCTGCAGAATATACTCGGGGTGGGTATAAACGAGCTTTGCTCAATTGGGGTAAAGCTCGATCCTACCTACCCCGAGTAATGCAAATGTATTTATATATATATAGTGTATTAGGTAGTCTTAGCTTTCACAGAGTGCTGCTGCAATGTTTTTTTCTTTACCTGTGTTTTTTTATATTGTTATAGTGGACATTATTGATATATATATTTTATGCATGTTATATTATACCTTGAAGGCTGATATTTATTTTTTATATCATTTTTGTTTTTTTAATTTATATTTTTGTTTTTTGATTGATTCTTTTCATATAGGACAGGAAAAAACGCACCAAACATATAAAGAGTTGTGGACAAACCACGTAACCTCCATTTTCAAGCATCCAGCAGGATATGGCCAGTAGAAGACAATACCCATTGGGGTTTCTGGCTGTCAGCATTAGGTGCTAAGCCAGCCAGCCACAACATCTGCACCCAGACCACAAGGAGCGCCAAGTCACCAAGGTTTTAATAAGACCACACAGAGTACCCAACCATACTGCCCATAACCGATTACCAGACTACACTCATAGAGAATTGTGAGTATAGCACTACTATGCAGTAGCATGGCAGTATAGATAAGGAGACTCCATCCTCTCAGCTTGTTAGGATTGTAAAGCTCTGCATCCTGACAAACTGAAAAAGAGACAATTTTTTATTTTATTTTGTTTTTCTCTCATTGTTACTTTAACAATAAAATTGATTTGTTTATTTAAAGATCGTTATTTCTCTATGTGAATTTATTATAACACAAATTCCCATGACCGACTCATGACTATAATAAGTCATCATGTGATAAGTTATTCTTAGTAACACACTATGTAAATTTAATCCTGGTAATTATATAAAGACCTTGTGCCCCGGTCTAGAGGTAGTCACCCCGTCTGTGATACAAGAGTAGATGATGGATTCCAGTCCCCATAAGCTCTATCATGTACATGACTTTGATTCCAGACAATTTCTGGAGCATTACTTTTCAGATAAACCTGACATGGTCTTTGGAGATAATTGCTTGAATTTTTATATTGAAAATTTTAGACAACTTTTTGCAGTGGGTATGTATCCTGATTTTATTACTCCTAACATATATTGACCTGTAAATGATTCTATTTTTAACTCGTTTTAAAAAATTGTAAACAACTGATTAAAAATTGGGCAAACTTGTTTTTTTGGGGTGTGGGAGATCAGAGAGGGCAAACATACTGCCCCAGTCTAACTAACTTGAAAATCACAGGGAGCCGAGTAAATCCCTAGTCATTGTATATGATGAAGAATATCGGGTGTCAGGGTTTAGTAGAGTCATTGTTTTCTCTTCTCTAACCTCGAGAACCCCGGAAAACTTTTTGGAGGATGATTAAGAGCATCTCAAAAATTCTAATTGTGGATGCAATTACCTAAATCTGCTGTTATCTGCCAATTTGTGGTTTACCAGTTTGAGCTGCTGTTATTTTTTTATTTCTTCCAACAATTTTTTTTTATAAATTCCCTGATCTCTAGAATTTATGATTCTGTGTTCAATGATAGACATCCATACTTATTATTAAAAAAAAATGCACCAACAATCATTTTCTGCGCAGTTTGTAACAAATAGCAGAAATAATAATATTATTTAATCATACCCATATTTAGAGGTTGTTGTCATATTGGGATGGAGATATCACTTTCTTTGTCACATCAGACTGAACATGGATGACAGCTCGGCAGGCTTGATGATTGCAAGATTTTACACAGGGTCAGGTCCAGTCATGTCACAAGAACTCAACTACTAAAAGGGGAAAAAAAGTCACAAAGGGTAGATCAAGAAAAAAATGTGGGGAAAAATGCTAACAGAGAGAAAACCTTTGTAGTACAGCCAGTAAATAGTATAGAAATCAGAAACCATAAGTGTCATAAGTTAAGCTTTAGATCTGTGAATCTTTAATGAAACTGAACGAACCAAAATGAAGCTCATAAATCCTAAAAAAGTTGAGTGAGCACCGCTTCTTTAAAGAAGAACATACAGTGAAGAAAATAAGTATTTGATCCCTTGCTGATTTTGTAAGTTTGCCCACTGTCAAAGACATGAACAGTCTAGAATTTTTAGGCTAGACTGGCAAAGATATGGCAAAGAAAAAGCCATATCTGAGACTGGCTAATAAAAGGAAAAGATTAATATGGGCAAAAGCACACAGACATTGGACAGAGGAAGATTGGAAAAAAGTGTTATGGACAGACGAATCGAAGTTTAAGGTGTTTGGATCACACAGAAGAACATTTGTGAGACGCAGAACAACTGAAAAGATGCTGGAAGGGTGCCTGACACCATCTGTCAAGCATGGTGGAGGTAATGTGATGGTCTGGGTTTGCTTTGGTGCTGGTAAAGTGGGAGATTTGTACAAGGTAAAAGGGATTTTGAATAAGGAAGGCTATCACTCCATTTTGCAACGCCATGCCATACCCTGTGGACAGCGCTTGATTGGAGCCAATTTCATCCTACAACAGGACAATGACCCAAAGCACCTCCAAATTATGCAAGAACTATTTAGGGAAGAAGCAGGCAGCTGGTATTCTATCTGTAATGGAGTGGCCAGCGCAGTCACCAGATCTCAACCCCATAGAGCTGTTGTGGGAGCAGCTTGACCGTATGGTACGCAAGAAGTGCCCATCAAGCCAATCCAACTTGTGGGAGGGGCTTCTGGAAGCATGGGGTGAAATTTCTCCCGATTACCTCAGCAAATTAACAGCTAGAATGCCAAAGTTCTGCAATGCTGTAATTGCTGCAAATGGAGCATTCTTTGACGAAAGCAAAGTTTGAAGGAGAAAATTATTATTTGAAATAAAAATCATTATTTCTAACCTTATCAATGTCTTGACTATATTTTCTAGTGATTTTGCTACTCATTTGATAAATATAAGTGTGAGTTTTCATGGAAAACACAAAATTGTCTGGGTGACCCCAAACTTTTGAATGGTAGTGTATATCTATTATTTTTTTATACAATATGGAAGCACAATATGTTCTGAGAAAAATAAGACCAAATACATGTAGATTTTAAGAGTAATAGAAGAACAATTTGCTTTTAAATTGGCACATGGCTAGAACTTGAAAATGGGCCTGGTCAGGAAGGGGGGTAAAGCCTCTGGTCAGGAAGTGGTTAAAAAGATTGCAGGCTTCACCTCCAAAAAACATTGGTGTCATCTACAGACCCTACTGAGTTACAACTTCATAACTGCTCATCTTGTACTTATGAGAAGTATTACATTAACAACACCAAATCACGCCCCAAAAAACACATTAGAGGATTATATATTTTATTTTTTTCAGATTTTTGGGTATTGGAGACTCAATGTTTACATAGTTTGCTAGAAGTGATAGAGACATATGTCCTTGTTTATTCACAAAATGTATGAAGATTCAACGTATTAGATGTTTCAGTAGTCAAATGTTTTTCTGCAGGTCATATTAATGGAGACATCTTGATTGACGTCAGTATGGGTTCGATCATTCATCATCTATATTCAGCCTGTGAGTTTTTCAAAAACATCATCGTCCTGAAGGTCAATAACAGATGCATCATGGAGCTGAAGAGATGGGTGGACGACCGTACGGGAGCATTTTATTGGGGCCATACATCAGCACTTCTTCAAGAGAAAGAAGAAAACAGGTGACGTATTTGTCCAAATATCAAGAGATATAACCACTGTCATTGTGATTGCTGCTCCTGATACAACAAATATAATGGGAAATGGGGCAAAGATCCCGGAAAATGTTTACTCTATTTATACTCAGTTTAAGGTGTGAGTGGTATATTTGAAGCCTTCCACCGCAGGACTTGATATTTTGTATACTCTACAAGAATTTATAATTAAATCACTGGAATAGGACTAGAGTTTAGTTTAAAATGTAACTTTTACTTGTAACATATTTAAAAAGTGTGTAAAACAAATGACACACCAGGACAAGACTGTTTACAAAAAAATCTTCCTTATTGTACAGGAGATGTAGTGCTCCATGCAAAAAAAGTCAATTCAATATTGGTGATATTATCATTTCTTTGCAGAGTTTAAGAAAATGCTCCAAATTGTTGCAAAACATGTGAGTGATCTATTTCCCAGGAGGATAAATATAAATCTCTGTGGGGTAATGACCCCTCCTACCCGTTCCGTAGTGTGTTAAAGTCCTGTTTCGTTCTTATGGCTGGGGACTGGGAAGCCTCACTTGTTTCTTTCATATGATTTTAGGCAATCAATCATTGCTTTCTCCCGACGCGTTTCCTTATGGCCAGAATTCCTCAGGGGAGATAAGGCCAGATAACCTCCTTAACAGGGGGCACAAATTAAGTTGGAGCTGTTTTGAAGTTTAAATCTTCTGCAGTGGCAGAGATTCCTCATAGCACTTGTTTCCTCGTGCTGGAGTAAACGCTGGTTCCGGCATGTGACGTCCTCACCCACATGTGTTTTCTGTTGCTCTTTATACAGGTTATTCCCTCCCTCATTGTGCACTCCTCCAGTGACGTATCCAGGGGAGTGCCCCTTAGTTGAAGCTAATACAGAACGGAATCCAGAGCACCTCCCATTGGGTAGTGTCTGTCAGTGACTCCATGTTGTCCAGCTCCTCCTACCACAATCACGGACCACTGCCTCTGTGATTGCTGCTGCTGGACATGAACAACTGTCAAAGACAGTTGAATCACCCTCAGCAAACAGCAAGTCAGCTTGCGTTACCGCATGCATTCACAATGTGAATCAGACCCAGTGCTGCCCGAGATTGGGAGAGAGGGGAGGGTGTGTCTGGCTTATCTACTGGTGTAGATGTAGTGTCTGTGGAAACAAATACAGAGAACTACATACCATTAACCCCTGCAAACCCGTTTATAAATTCCAAATTTGAGCTATTAAAGTGGGTTTTTGTTCTTTTATTTAGATATATTATTATTTAGATACTTTGGGCAGTAAACCTCCTGGGAAATAGATCACTCACATGTTTTGCAACAATTTGGAGCATTTTCTTAAACTCTGCAAAGAAATGATAATATCACCAATATTGAATTGACTTTTTTTGCATGGAGCACTACATCTCCTGTACAATAAGGAAGATTTTTTGGTAAACAGTCTTGTCCTGGTGTGCCATTTGTTTTACACACTTTTTAAATATGTTACAAGTAAAAGTTACATTTTAAACGAAACTCTAGTCCTATTCCAGTGATTTATCTATTTATACTCAGGTCAGATGTAAAAATTCTATTACCCACTCAGATAAATGTTATTATCAATAGGGTGCGATCTTATACAAGTTAATGCTGGAAAGGCACAGTATAATCCTGACACTTGGTGCCACAGTCTTTAGATGATTTCAGGCTTTACCTCTAGTATTGCAAGTCAATAGTCCAGTGCTAAGTACTGAGCCACCATGTTGATGTTGACTGTGGGACAATCACTTTACTTGTCTTTTTTGTTTTCCAGTGACCAGTTTCAGGACCAGGAAGCAAAACTGAGATCAGCCATTCAACATATTGTGAAATACGACCTGGAGAAAGAGAATATGACAGACCCGCTGGTCTTACCACCAGCCGACTGTGTCATCAGTGCTTTGCTCCTGGATGTTATCAGCAAAGGTCAAGATGATTACATCAGATATCTGAGGAAGTTCTCTAGGTTGCTGAAACCTGGGGGACACCTCATAATAGTTGGGACTTTAGAAACAACATATTACACAGTCGGAAATGACAAGTTCCATGCTTTCACATATGATGAGGATTTTGTCAGGAAAGTTCTAGTTGGAGAAGGTTTTATCATTGAATACTGTAATGTCAAGGAGAGAATGGGTGTGAGTGACCTTACTGACTTTAAGGCAGTCATGTTTATTTCAGCTCACAAGGAGAAGTAGGTCTAATCTTACAACGTCTACATGTCATTACTTCATATGTTAAGCTTAAAAACATCTAATAATCAAAAAGAAGCTTCCTTAGTGCAGTATAGAATAGCATAAAAATAGTTGTTCGGTTCTTTTTGGGACTTTGCCTTGGATTGGTCCTAGATAATATTGCCGGGACCGAGTCTGATCATCTGGGACATCATGGGAGTCTGAAATCTTGGGATCAGTTGCTTTCTCATTGTTGTTCTGTTTCGTATCTGCTTTATATAAATAGTGTAATAAAGTGAAGCATAGAGCATTTAACTCTTTGTGTCCTTGGCTTGAGGAGGGGGGTTCCTGCTCCATAGATTTTACAGACCTTGATTTATGAGAAGAAACTTAATAACTTTAAAACAAAACAATATAATAATCCACAAGGGTTTTGCTCTATGATCTCATTTACTTATAGATTATTTTTAGGGAATCCTGTTAATTTACCTAATTAGAATCTAGTGCACAATATAATTGTCTAAAAAAAATTTTTTTACAGCCTTTAGTATAACAGATGTTTTGCAGTATATATCCCAGAGGGTGTATGTTGCTAGTGCTGTGTCTTTAAAATCCTCTAATGGTGCCACAACTTTAAAGTTAATACCCACCTCTGAAAATTATTTTGTTAACGGTCCAAATTTCTGTGCCTAATAATTTCAGAATTATACGGCAAAGGAAAATAGTTAATCCCTAGAAACCCGATAACAGAGAGCTTACTGCATACTGATATATTATTACTAGATGCAATGAGGGCCATATACAGCAATCTCCAAAACTTCTCATAGTGGTGACTGTAGAAAGCCAGAATGTTATCACCTAAAGGGGTTTTCACAGAATTATAAATTATCACCTATCCATGGGATAGGAGATAATTTTATGATCGCTGTGAGCTCCACCGCTGGGACCCCCATCAATCGCGAGAACGGGAGTCCCAAACCCCTAGATCCTCCTAATTGCACCCCCTGCTCCATTCAGTATCTATGAGAATGACGGAAACAGCCGATAGTGTGAATGGAGCTGCAGTGCGCATGCTCGACTGCTGCTCCAATGAATGTCCTCCTCACTGCGGTCAAGAAGTGAGAAGGCACATGGGGTTTAGGACCCTTGTTCTCACGATCGATGGGGGTTTGAGCAGTGGGGCACTCATTGATCAGAAAATGATTACCTAGGGGGTGTGGCTTAGCAAGCAAGGTAGAAGGACACCTTTCTCTGTAGCTTCCCTTATTGATGGTCTACAAGGTCCTGCTGAAACAGGTGTGCCCTCCTGTAAACCTGGGAGACATTACCCTACACCCTGAATAATCTCCTTCACCGTGCGCTTACATCTAGCAGCTCTGCCTGACAACATTTGGAAGTACCACATAGGCTGCTGAGGTTTATGGAACATCACTCTGACCCCCTTCCCCCCACTAACACACTGCCTTAGAAGTGAGGGTCACTGTGACCTATTGTCAAAACAGGTTTGCCACCTGTCTCCTATGACTTTCCACCTGAATTTATTTGTCCACCCAATCTAAAGTGTCTCCTCATGTTGAAGTACTGCCTTGATGGGATGGACGTAACAAGTGAGACAAAGTTTTAATCTA
Organism: Rhinoderma darwinii; assembly: GCF_050947455.1. Classification (NCBI taxonomy): domain Eukaryota; kingdom Metazoa; phylum Chordata; class Amphibia; order Anura; family Rhinodermatidae; genus Rhinoderma; species Rhinoderma darwinii. The sequence goes on along the minus strand of NC_134696.1, from coordinate 13,695,309 downwards.
TCTGGAGCGTATACCCACAAACACTTCCACAGTCCTGTTAGTGGGATGTTTGCCATCACAACGCCAACTATAGATTGCTGCTGATTTAACCCTTCCCTCCAACTTCCCTTACTCTTGCACTGGAGTAACCGAAATCACTTAATGACAGTGAGCTATGCTGTTGAAATGATCTTCTGTACACAAATGTAAAGGCGCCTTAAGCTCTTCCTTCTCTAAGGCTACATTCACATGAGCGTATCAGATTCCAGCGCGTTAAAAAAGTGTGTGAATCTGGTCCGTGTGTGTCGCGTTGTGCAATCAGTGTGGCATGTGTTTTTCACGCACTCGCAAAGCACATCTTTTTTTAAATTAAATTGATGCGCAAGTCACGCACAGCACAAGGATGTGCATCCGTGTGCTGTGCGTGATTTTCACGCACCCATTGACTTCAATGGGTGCGTAGGTGCGTGAAAAACCGCACCAATATAGGACATGTAGAGAGTTTCACACAACGGACACACGCTGCGTGAAAACTCCTGCATGCATGATTTCCACGTGCAGCACACGGACGTTATTCATGGTCATGTGAATGGGCCCTAACAGTTTAAAGGGAACCTGTCACCAACATTTCACCTATTAAACCGACTATACCTGGTGGTAGTGGGTGAAAAATCATTTCTATATAACCTATAATTATCTTCTTAGTCGGCTCTCTAGCTTTAGTATTTAGCTTTTTAGTGTTCCCACACCGTATGCTAATGAGCAGAAAAGAGTCAGATCTTCATTTGAAAAGAGTCAAATCTTCGTTTGGAAAGAGTCATATCTTCATTCCTCAAGTCTTTCCAAGTTTACTTCGCCTCCTTACTTTTGATTGACAGCTCCTCGCCTTCCCCCAGCACACAAAATCCTGCGCTTGTGCATTAATGTCCTCTTCTGGTGTGTGCGCACAAAGGGACACCGCATAATTACGATAAAAGGCGCAAAACGTTTGCAGACCGATATTTACAGTCGGAAGAGGAGTTTAGGAGCGGGGATAACGGCAATTAACTTTTTATAGCAGCGGCCAGTGAGGGAGAAGTAAAGTTCAATAGGTGAAATGCTGGTAACAGGTTCCCTTTAACAATGGTCAAGATTGGTCAACAGAAATTAAGAGAAAACAGTTCGACAACCAAGCAGAGAAATTTGGACAGTTACGTTAGGAAAAACGCTCCAGATTCTCAAAAACCTTCAAACATAGCTGCGCACTTTGAAAAGCCAAGCTCCTTAAAAAATGTGGATTCATTTCTGAAAGATGACGAGAGTGAATGCACTTTCCGTTTCGAGGTCCTTCATCAATGGAGCACTCATGAAAGCTTTATATCCCATTGTCAGTGACCTTCAGGAGATAAAGCAGGAAGTCCGATAAATTGGTCACAGAGTAAAACAATTTGAGACCTCCCAGGCACAGGTCAAGGTCATCTCAACAAAATAATCAATTGGCTAGTGGATCATAACTACAGAAACAGGCGTAACAACCTTAGACTTAAGGGAGTTCCAGAATCTTCCAAACTTCCAGGAAACTCTACATACCTCAGTCAGACTCCTTTTTATTCAAATTCTGGGAGATAGCTATTCAGGTGACATTACTATTGAAAGTGCTCACAGAGCCAAAAGTGTCGACCAAAACCAAAAAATATACTCAATGCAGCTAGAGAGCCTGGAACAGTTCTATGGGAAGGAGCGAACATTCTCATTTTTCAAGATGATGCAAAAGTCACACTGTCAAAAAGGAGAATGCAAAAACCCCTAACAGGCATGTCCTGCATCCATATCCCAGAGATTACTCATTCTTCTCACAGATACACTCTTCACACCACAGACTGGACTACTTAATTTTATCAGGAAGATATTTTACTTCTGCTACCAACTCAACCATAGGCTCTATCACACTTTCGGATCACGTCCCTGTCTCAGTCTCCATATCCTTTGCTAGCCCCCCACCTAGAGAATGGAAGTGGGTGCTTAACTAAACTCTGGTAGATAAAACAAAACATATTGAGTCTTTGTGATCCTCGCTGACCGATTTCTTTGCTTCACCCGTGGTTTTGGAGACGCACAAAGCTTTTATTAGAGGTGAACTATTTGCTTTGGGCTCCAAACCTAAAAAAAAAACAATGTTCTGCTGAATTAAACTCACTCCTGGCTGAGATTTCCACTTTGGAGAGGATCAGGAAATGCTCTAAGGCGATCTCAGAAGTAGACTGTAACATCTCCTGAATATTAAATCCGCTAAATTATACCAGGGAAGGACGTTTACGTTTTACGCACATGGAGAAAGAGGCACTAAAGTTATGTCTGCTCTATGCAAAAAGAAAAAAGAGAAATCATATTTACATAAGATTAAGACAGGCTCGGGCAGGTTGGCATCGGATGTTGGTAGTATAACTAGTGAGATTGTTAGGTTCTATACTTCGTTGTATAACCTTTCTGAACACCCTCTAGCGGAAGAAGCTGCAAACTTGCTTTTGAACTCTATCAATCTCACATCCCTCTCAGAGGAGGACAGACAGATCTTGAGTAGGACCTTTACGAGCCAGGAACTGTCCGATATCCTCCGTACGATACCAGTTGGCAAGGCGCCCGGCCCAGATTGCTTACACAGCTTGGGAGAGGGAACCAGATGAAACTTTCTTTAGATCAGAGGTGCAACAGATCCTTCAAAATTCCCAGAGGTTTTCGAGATGTTTTAGGGTGCAAGAAAATTCCTTCAAGACGTTGTCTAGGTGGTACAGAACCCCAGCATTTTTACATAGACTAAATCTGAATATGTCTGATACATGTTGACGCTGTGGAGTACAAAAGGGAACTATTTCCCACTTATGTTCGTTCTGTCCTCTAATTACAACCATTCTGGAAGCATGTTGAATCCATTTGTTTTCAGGTCACTAAATGGAAGTTCACAATTACACCTGCACTGATATTAATTTGGCTTCCATCTGATGGTTTTCAACCAACGTGCAACACTTTACCCACTTACTCACTGACGCTAAACTCCTTATTTCATAGCACTGAAAGTCCAAGGACCCCCCACGTATTCGGAACTTGGCCGATAAGATAGACATGATCTGCAGGATGGAGGAGCTTCTTAGTTGGGTACTTTGCAATCACAACAGATACTCCAGTCTCTGGAACCTGTGGCTTTTCTATAGGAGAAAACATCCCCACACATCAACTTCAGCTATCCCTACTACTGTCTCTACTTCGTGCAGAAACATTGTTAACCCTGGTGATAGTACTCATAACAGTACATTTTTCTCTATTGCTGATATTGTACCTGTCCTCAGTACTCATGGGCTTCCGTTCGTAACTGCGGGAACTGAATTGGTCGTGATCTTTTGTTAGTCTTATGTGGTATATTTTGCGATAATTTCCACTAGTTCTCCTTTAATGTTTCAACAAATGATTGACTTCTAATGATTTTTTGCCATACGTAATCAGCCGCATAATTCCACCTTTGTTACGCTCTTCATTTATTTCTCTTTAGCACAACCTTGAACCAGATTTGTTTCTGTGTATTGGATTTACACAATATCTGATGATTCTTTGTGTAGTCGGAACTAAGTATAAAGTTATTTGTTAAAGCTCCCTCTTTCTCTCATATCGACTTTAAGTGCCTTGCAATTTCCTTAATCATTTTAAGAGGCCTGCGTGCCTCTTTGTTTTTTCCTGTATGGCATCTGTGACATTATTATTACTATGATTTCACTGTTTTGTTATATATTTCATAGTTTGTACGGTTGAAAAAAGACACATGTCCATCAAGTTCAACCAAGGGTTAGGAAAAGGGAAGAAAAAAACATTTTTACACATAGGAGCTAATATTTTTTTTTTCTAGGAAATTATCTAAGCCTTTTTTAAAGCCATCTACTGTCCCTGCTGTGACGGCACCTGCGGTGACTATTCCATAGATTCATAGTTCTCACATTAAAAAAGGCTTGTCGCCTCGGCAGATTGAACCTTTCTTTTTCCAGACGGAGGGAGCGCCCCCTTGTTTTTTGAGGGGGTTTAACATGGAACAGGATTTCACCATATTTTTTGTATGTGCCATTAATATATTTATATAAGTTAATCATGTCCCCCCTTAGTCGTCTCTTTTCAAGGCTAAATAGGTTTAATTATTTTAATCTTTCCTCATAACTCCATGCCCCTTATTAGCTCGTTGCTCTTCTATGTATTTTTTCCAACTCCAGGGCATCCTTTCTATGAACTGGAGCCCGGAAACTGGACTGCATATTCTAGATGAGACCTCACTAATGCTTTGTAAAGGGGTAATGCTATATACCTGTCCCGCGAGTCCATGCCTCTTTTAATTCATGACAATATCTTGCTGGCCTTTGAAGCAGCTGATTGACACTGCATGCTGTTATTTAGTTTATTGACACTGCATGCAGCTTGTTGGTACCCTGATGTATAACTTTATTTTTAAACGTTTTTTTAAAGTAGTAAAATATACAAAAATCTATATAAATTTGATATCACCGTAATCGTATAGAGCCACAGAATAACGTTAAGTTGTTGTTTTTACCACATGGTGAAAGATGTAAAAACGGAAATGGAGTAATCTCAGTTTTTCCCAATTTCAGCCAGCAAATAATTTTTTTTCAGTTTCCGAGTACATTATATGGTACTTTAAATGCTACCAATAGAAACTACAACTCCTCCCGCAAAATATAAGCCCTCACACCACTCTATTGACGGAAAAACAAAAGACGTTATGGCTCTTGGAATGCGAGAGGTGAAAAATGAAAATTAAAAATAAAAAAATGGCTCGGACCTTATGGTGTTAATACATACAGCTTTTACATAACCAGAAATTAAACAGAATATGATTTTACTATGAATTTCTTATAAATTAATTGGATAATTTCTTGTTATAGCCGCTTTGTTTTTGTAATCTTTTCTTGGACTGATAAAAGTGCCGGGAACTCGTGTAATCATCCGGGACATCATGGGGTATTATGAGGCTTCTGGCTATTTGCATTATAATAACATTGTGATAAAGATAAACATATAACATATAACTGTGACTTTCCTTGAGGAGGTCATGTTACTTGCCTGCTCATTAGCATTGATATTAAGAATCTTGATTCATGAACCGCAGATGCTTTAAAAGAAATAGACAAAAAATATTAGTAACACTTACTATGATGTGTCCTCATCCTTAAGCTGCCCATACACTTGAGGTAGCTTTCGGCCCACAGCTTTTCCTCCCTACAACCATAGACTTGTGCATGTGTTTTTAATAGATAGAAGTAAGAAAGCCGCTGCCACATTCCTCTGGTAGCGGCTCATCTATTTGGAAACGACATGATCAGACATGTTGAAATACATCATGTACAACCCTTCTCTCCACTGACTTCTGCCATCGGGGGAGTGTCGGGATGCCACCATACACATAAGATAGTCAACATATATCTAATGTGTATGGCCAGCCTTAGGGCTTATACACAAGGGCATATTATTTCTCTATTTTGTATAGATCTGTAATAGACCTTATATAGAGGGGCATGGGGCCTCTACTGTACCTCTGTTTCATCTGATGGGAATTGAAGGTTGCACGGAGGTTTAAGATAAACATTTTTTATGTAACTTGCACACATTTTTTTACAGGTCATGCACACTTTACAAGGCATTCCTCACTCATTCAGTGCTACAAATTTGCCTTGTATCCCTTTTTTTAATCAATTTTAGTGCAGCGAAAATATAAATCAGTTGACCATAGCAACCAACCGGATCACAGCTGTACTTTTTCAGGGCAGTCATAGGTAAAATCTAAATGTTTCAATGGGCACCTGCTGCACCAGAATTAAGCTCAGTACATATATACAGGACTAGAATCAAGCTCAGTACATATATACAGCACAAGAACAAAGCTCAGTACATATATACAGCACCAGAACAACCTCAGTACATATATACAGCACCAGAACAAAGCTCAGTTCATATATACAGCACCAGAACAAAGCTTAGTACATATATAAGTAGTGTGCGGCTGGCACAGGGCAAGTGGTGCAGGCTCAATTTGGCGGCGGGAGATATGTCTTAAACGGGCCTTAGTCCTGGTTAACGGGCCTACTGTAACTTTCCCACTTTTCCTTGGGCTAAACGCACACCAGTGATAAGGGGGGTTTTGCACTAAGGGTAAGGGGATGGCAGTCTCTGGTTCTCCGAAAGACATTCTCAGTATCTACTCCTGTCCTGTTGGTGTGTGAGGTCTCCTTACTGTTTACGGGCAAATTAAAGACAGGAGGTTGCAATAAAGTGAAACAATTATCCCACCGTTTCTTTACTTTCCGTAACTTGTAAAACTCTTCCAATTTGGAGGCAGTTCTTATAATAAACAGTTTTTCATCAATGGGCTCGAAATTCTGGAGTTGAAGTGGAGTTCTACCAAGTATCGAATAATGTACACAAAAAGTAATTTGAAAGTTGCTAAAAAAAAGACGGATTAGCCAGGCTGCAAGCCTAAGTCCGAATCATACATAAAAGTGACCTGGAAGTTGTCAAAAACTACTAAGTCAGGCCCGAAGCTTCTTACTTAGACATGGCTGTAAGACCCCAAAAAAATGTTTTCTCAGAGACTTCTATTCTGTTATCCTCAAATACCAGCACATATTGTGTTCCTTCCATTCTCTGTCAAACGTCTACAACTTCTCCTAAGAAAGGGAGCAAATCTTTTATAACTTTAGCTCCTCCCTCTTCCAGAGCAATCTCCAGGTCATAAGTATTGGGGAGAACCCTTCACTCCTGCTCCAGCCTCAGATAGTAAGACCCAGGTATTCAAAGATACAATTAAATTTACATTTAAAGTGACAGTACACAATAAGTACAAGTTCATTATAAAACACCATAAAACATTGTAAAACACATTATACTTGCAATGAATACTATGAAGTGTTTTGTGGGACATTACATATACAGCACAAGGACAAAGTTCAGTATATATATAAAGGCGCCAGCAATAATACAGCTAAGTACAGAGATAATTTGTAAAGCCAGGTTAACGTTAGCCATAATTTGTACGAAGTGAAACTACAGCTTCCAGAATGGGCTGAAGAATGGTAAGTATTTGCTATGCCCCATGAAGGTTGTGCCACACAATGTGGCCCCTGAAAATACAACACATCCACACACCTGGCCTCTTCTAGTCTAGCAGAACTTTTGCAGAAACATCATCAGCAGCACAATTGCATCATTGTGCCATCTGTATTACAAGCAAAGCAGGAAACTGCTCCTGAGAAAGCCAGTTAGGGCTGTTTAATTGGACTTCCTCTATACCCCGGTTCCACAAACCAGCTGTCTGTTTAACAACCGGTTAGGGAGAAGCGGAAAGAACCTAACCCTGTAGGTAAGGCTTTGGATGTTGTATATCTAGAATTTTCTAAAGCATTTGATGCAGTTCTACCTAAAAGGAAGGTACATAAAATAAGAATGCTGGGACAGATGAAAAACATGTGTATTTAGGTTAATATCTGGGAAGGTCAGGAACAAAGGGCGGTTATTTATGAACTATACTAAGACTGGGTCAAGATTCTGAATACACATGACGTCCAGGCTGGATGATCATGTGTATTAAGAATCCTGACACTTCTGAATCTTTTCTGTGAGATTTGCAGCAAGGGAAACTAAATCTCGTTTACCTCCGTAATCTCGCGAGATTTCGTTTCCCTTGCTAGAAATCTCAAAGAAAAGAGTCAGAAGTGTAAGGATTCTGAATACACACGACGTCCAGGCTGGATTTCATGTGTATTCATTATCAGGACACTTGATTAACGTTAATCTCTGTGTATGTGGCTGTACATCGCTGCTGTGTAAATCAATGGAGATGAGTGTATGATGCTGACTGGTCACTGATTGGTCAGCGTCATACACGTAAACATGCCCAGTTAAAAACACAATACACGCCCAGTTGGACATAACGAAAAAAAAACGCCCAGTTGTCCATTTCAAACCTCATTTGCATAAATATAAAATAGCTCATAACTTGGCCAAAAATGAACGTTTTTAAAAAAAACTAAAAACTTTACTGTTATCTACATTGCAGCGCCGATCACATGCAATAGGAGATAGGGATTTGAGAATCTGGTGACAGAGCCTCTTTAGGCATACCTACCAACCGTCCAGTTTTTCACGGGATTGTCTCACAAAACAGAACTCAAAAGGAGAAGGGCATTTACAAATGAGCCAAAAATTTGCATTTTTGGAAGGTTTTGTGGGCATTTCTGGGCAGATCAGGGGAGGAGCTTAAAATGTCCCGCATAAGGTATTTCGAATGTTTGGTGGAATGTTATTGATGTTTTATAAGGGTACGCAATACGGACTATATTTGTTAGTATGTTTATAAGACATCTTGTAGATAAAATATAGAGTAACATTTTAATATGTGAAGATTATACTCACCGAGGGAATTTGTCCAGGATTTTATTAATTTGTTTCATTTGTGTCCATTACACTATATATTTGTCTCTTTGCTGAATACTTCTGGATAGTGCGCCAATATACGGAGAAGGTTGGCCAGTCAAAAACAGGAGAGAGACAATGGAATACACAGGGGTATGAGAGCTGGTGAAGCAGTCCGATAGGAAACTCAGAGAACTTTCTATTCAGGATGAACACCCTGTGTTTTATATTGTTATAGTGGACATTATTGATATAGATAATTTATGTTATATTATACGTTGTAGGCTGATATTTAATATTAATTGAATTATTATTTTTATTTTTTTATAGATTTTTTCTTTGTTTCAGAGCTTTTTTATTGATTTTGTACACTATAGGTTTCTAAAAGTAGAATTGCTCCAGTATGATGGTGCATCCAAATTTATTAAGAGTTGTACACAAATCACATTACCTCCATATTCAAGCATCCAGCAGGAGGTCTGCAGATTTGACCAGTACAAGACAATACACATTGCAGTATCTGGCGATCAGCGTTAGGTGCTGAGCGGCCCAGTCACACCATCTGCACCCAGACTACAAGGAGCGCCAAGCCACCGAGGTTTTAATAACACAGCACAGAGTACCCAGCCATACTGCCCATAACCCATTACCAGACTACACTCTTAGAGAATTGTGAGCATAGCACTACTATGCAGTAGCATGGCAGTATAGATAAGGAGACTCCATCCTCTCAGCTTGTTGGGAGACTGACAAAGAGACAATTTTATATATTTTGTTTTTGTCTCCTTTAACAATAAAATAGATTTATTTCTTTAAATATCATTAATTCTCTATGTGACTTTATTATAACACAAGTTCCCATGACCGGCTCATGAAGATAATAAGTCATCATGTGATCAGTTATTCTTAGTAACACACTTTGTAAATTTAATCCTGGTAATTATATAAAGACCTTGTGCCCCGGTCTAGAGATAGTCACCCCATCTGTGATACAAGAGTAGATGATGGATTCCAGTCCCCATAAGCTCTATCATGTACATGACTTTGATACCAGACAATGTCTGGAGCATTACTTTTCAGATAAACCTGACATGGCCTTTGGAGATGACACCTTGAAATTTGCCATTGAAAATCTTAGAGAAGTTTTTGCAGTGGGTATGTATCCTGATTTTATTACTCCTAAGATACATTGACATGTGTATTCTTTTATTTTGAACTGGTTTAAACAAATTAATACAAATTGAGCAAATTAGTTTTTTTGGGATGTGGGAGATCAGAAAATACTGCCCCAGTCTTAGCAAGTGGAAAAACACAGGGTGCAGAGCAAAGCCCTTATCATTGTATATAATGAAGAATATCGGATATCAGGGTTCAGTATAGTCATTGTTTTCTCTTCTCTAGCCTCGAGAACCCTGGAAAACTTTTTGGCGAATGTTGAAGGGCATCTCAAAAATTCTAATTGTGGGTGTAATTACCTAAATCTGCTGTTATCTGCCAATTTGTGGTTTACTGCTGTTATTTTCTGATCTTTTCTAACTATTTTTTTATAAACTAGAACTTGATCTCTATAATCTACAGTTCGATGTTTAATGACAGATATCCATACTAAAGAATAATGCACCAACATACTGTACATTTTCTGCTCAGGTTACCATTAATGGCAGAAACAATATTTTTTCATCATACTTATACTTAGAGGTTGTTGTGATATTGGGATGGAGATGTCACTTTCTTTGTCACATCAGACTGCACATAAATGACAGCTCGGCAGACTTGTTTGATTGGGAGATTCTACACAGGGTCAGGTCCAGTCATGTCACAAGAACTCAAATAGTAAAGAGTCAAAAAGTCAGCATAGGATCAGGTTCAGGAATAGGCAACTTTTTTTGTATGGCGTGCTGATGAAAAAAAAAAAATCAACGATGAAGTACTCCGTGTGCCATGCAAACATAAACGTCATATAAGACAAAAAGTTACCATGTATGTATCATAAATTAATTACACAGTTAATTAAACCAATATTTCAGTGTGACACTTGTCCCTAACTTTCTTTGTAAAAATTATCCATCTGTGGTGCATACCAGCAGGGGCGGTGCACATAGGAGAGACTGCGGCTACTGATCACAAGCTTGAGCGCGTTTCACACAGAGAAAGCGACTGCTGAACACCAGCTTGGGGGGGCACATAGAAGAGACCGCAGCTACTGAACACAGGCTAGGCGGAACTGCACACAGGAGGGATCGCAGCTACTGAACACCAGCTTGGGGGGGGGGGGGTGCACATAGTAGAGCTGTAAACTTTTGCTAACTTTTTCTTTTACAGAGCAATTATTGAACTCTGTCCTTGTGGGGATGATCACCAGGAGAGAGCAGAGCTTCACTATGCACTTGGCAACCCTGAACACCAAGACAGAGAGCAGTGCTGCATTATGTGCACTGCTCTCTCTTTTGATCACCGCCGCCAAGCACATATTGAAGTCCCACTAACTGCCGCTATGTCTCGCTGTGTTCAGCGCTGCCAAGCACGCAATGGTGCTTGTCACTGGGAGAAGGAAGTTTGCCAGCAAACCATGCCCCAAGTGCCGACTGTGGCACCGGTGCCATAGGTTGCTGACCCCTGGGGTAGATCAAGGAAAATATGTGAAAAAAAAGCTAACAGGGAGCACATTAATGTAGTATAGGCAGTAAAAGGTCTAGAAATCAGAAACCATTGGAGTCGTAAGTGAAGCTGTAGATGTGAGTCTGTAATAAAACTGAATGAACCAGAATGTAGCTCATAAATCCTTAAAAAGTTAATTTAATTTTCTAAAAAATGTTTTAAAGATAATAATGTCTACTCCTAGCACTTCTGAGCCTGCATATATGGTTTTGTTGAAGCCCCATACATATAACTTCCCTTGGGACACCTTATAACGTTTCTGTGTGTCCAGTGTGGTGCCTTAGAATATGCAATCCAGCCAGGTGGGTCTAGCACCTTTCTTCTTAATTTACATTATACAGAACATACTACACAAGAGCCCCCATATTTGCTTTTTTTTCATCTTTTGGTATTCTACATCTAGATACATGAGTTGCAGCCACCAGGGCCGGCCTTAGGAGTGTGCGACCTGTGCGAGTGCACAGGGAATTGAGCCCTCTTTGAATGTAGGGGGCGCTACTGAGCATGTCGTTTTATGAGCTATCTATACTCTGCTTCCGGTTACACACATGGAGGAGACAGGTGTAGAGGCAGCAAGAGTAGAGAAGGAAAGTCCATAAACAGGCTGCCCCTGCAAGAATCCTCTGAGCAAGGGATGAGCTAAGTGCCTAATGGAGAATTTTTCTACTGTTTTTGTCTATATATGCGTCTATGTGTTACTATATGTGTGTCTGTGTGTTTCTATGTGTCTATGTATATACAGATGTAGCCGTCTTTATCTTGACTTTTAACGCATTAAATACACAGTGGCAGGATCCTTTATCTTGACTTTTTCAATGACTTTTCAATGGCTTTTGTTGTGTGACATCTCGCTGCAGCAAGTTATCAGAGTCAAGATAAAGATGACTACATCGTAAGTCTCTGTGTTTGTATGTGTAAATGTTCCAATATGTGCATGTATATTTGTGCCTGTGTGTCTACATATGTGTCAGTATCACTGTATTTTATCTGTGGTGTTACATAGGATTGTAAGTAACATCTACTACATTTTCTGTACTCAGAGAGTAATCACTGTGTGTATCTGTGATAGGACTGCAGGTAACATCTACATTATCTGGACTCAGAGTTATCACTGTGTAATCTGTGGTGTTACATAGGACTGCAGGTAACACTACTACATTATCTGTACTCAGACAGTTATCACTGTGTGTTATCTGCGGTGTTACATAGTACTGCAGGTAACATCTACTGTATTATCTGTACTGTGTATATATGTGCCTGTATGCATATATATGGGTCTTTATGTGTGCAGGTCTCTGTGTTTGTATGTGTATATGTGTATCTGTGAATGTATAAAAGTGCCTCTTATGTGTATATGTAAATTTATATATGTGTCTGTATGTTTAAATATGTATCTTTATGTGTGTATATTTGTTCCTGATTGCGTTTATAAATAATTGCCTGTATGTCTAAATATGTCCTTATGTATGTACAGTATATATACGTTCCAGTATATGTATACCTATACATGTGGTTAATTTTTGGTTTGTGGAGGGCAGCAATAGAGAGTCCCACAAAGGGTGCCATCCAACCTAAGGCCGGCCCTGGCAGCCACAACAGATGAACAGCTCCACCCCTGGTTTTTTAGGACACATTGTGTAACCTATATGCCATCCCATTAGGTGAGCATTACTTTAACTGGTTGCCGACACAGGTCTAGAATAGTCATCCTGAGCGGCAGGTGCTGCTGCATTAGGACGAGTATTCTCGTCCTGTGTGACACACAGTGTGACGTTCGATTCGGAGCGGGGCAATGGCTGTAATACACAGTCGCAACCCCGCTCTAATGGCGGAGAGAAGAGAAACAACTAACGTCTTAAATGCCGCGATCAAAATTGACTGCGACATTCAATGAAAAAATGAGAAGAGGATCCCCCTTTAATCGCGTCACAGGAAATCCCTGTGACGTGATTGAGGTCAATACCTTGCATGGCCAGACAACCCATGGTCCAGAGACCCCAGGACTGTCTGACCATATTTCCTGTTGTTAGGGCATACTGAGGTATACCCTAACAACTGCCTGTATACAATCAGTACACAGGCTAATGTACTGGCATATAGATATATGAAAACTGCATCAGAACTGCTTTTTTTCGGAATTTTTGACAAAATAAAAATTTATATAAACTAAACGATAATGTAAATGTACAAAAAATTGCACCTACATAAGGTACACCTCGTCCCGCAAAAAAACAAAAAGTCTCATACAGCTACGTCAAATAAAAAATAAAAAAGTTATGAGCTCGGGATGCAAAGAGGGAAATATAAAAAAAAATTGTTATGTCCTCAAGGCCAAAATTGTCCTTAAGGGATTATATTATATTGAAGACTTTTGTATTTTGCTCGTTACGGCCCCATGAGCCTCCCTTCTCCTTTTCTTTCCTCTTATTACAGGACCTCAGATGGTTACAATCTTCACCTTCTAAAAAAACATTGATGTCATCGATTTATAGAACATTTGACGATTATTTAATCTGTTTAAAATTTTTGGTATTTGAAACCCAATGTTTACATCGTTTGCTAGAAGTGACACAGACATATGTCCTTGTTTATCCACAAAATCTATGAAGATGTAACATATTAAATGTTTTAATATTCAAACATTTTTTTCTGCAGGTCATATTAATGGAGACATCTTGATTGACCTCAGTCTTGGTTCCGTTATTCATCATCTGTATTCAGCCAGTGAGTTTTTCAAAAACATCATAGTGCTGAAGGTCAATAACAGATGCATCATGGAGCTGAAGAGATGGGTGGACGAACGTACGGGGGCATTTTATTGGGGCCATATATTACCTCTTCTTCAAAAGAAAGAAGAAAACAGGTAACGTATTTGTGCAAATATCAAGAGAAAAAACACTGTCATTGTGATTGTTGCTTCTTATACAACAAATATAATGGGAGATGGGATCCAGGAAAAGGTTTTCTCTGTTAAAACTCAGGTTAAAACTTACAATTTTTAATACCCACTTAGTTCCATATTCTTGTACAAGTTAATGCTGCAAAGTCACAGTATAAGTCTGACACTTGGTGCCACAGTCTTGGATGATTTCAAGCTTTACCTCTATTATTGCAAGTCAATAGTCCAGTGCTAAGTGCTGAGCCACCATGTTGATGACTGTGGGACAATCACTTTCCTTGTCTGTTTTACTTTCCAGTGATCAGTGTCAGGACCAGGAAGCAAAACTGAGATCAGCCATTCAACATGTTGTGAAATACGACCTGGAGAAAGAGAATATGACAGAGCCGATTGTTTTACCACCAGCCGATTGTGTCATTAGTAATTGTCTTCTGGCTATTATCAGCAAAGATCAAGATGATTACATCGAAAATATGAGGAAGTTCTCAAGGTTGCTAAAACCTGGAGGACACCTCATAATAATTGGGACTTTAGGTGCAACACATTATACAGTCGGAAAAGACAAGTTCCATGTTTTCACATATGATGAGGATTTTATCAGGAAAGCTCTAGTTGGAGAAGGCTTTATCATTGATTACTGTAAGGTCCAGGAGAGAACGGCTGTGAGTGACCTTATTGACTATAAGGCCGTCATAATTATTGCCGCTCACAAGGAGAAGTAGGTTGAAACTTATAAAGTCTGCATGTCATTACTTCATATGTTAAGCTAAAAAATAGATCAGTAATCAAAAAGAATCTTCCTTAGTGCAGTATAGAATAGCATAAAAATAATTGATTGGTCCATTTGGGGATTTTCCCTTGGACTGGTCCAAGATAATATTGCCGAAACTGAATCTCATCTGGGACATCATGGGAGTCTGAAATCTTGGGATCAGTTGCTTTCTCATTGTTTTTCTGTCTTGTATCTGCTTTATATAAATAGGGTAATAAAGTGAAGCATAGAGCATTTAACTGTTTGTGTCCTTGACTTGAGTGGGGGGGGGGGTTCCTGCTCCATAGATTTTACAGACCTTGATTTATTAGAAACTTACAAGCTTTAAAATAAATCAATATAATAATCCACAAGGATTTTGCTTTATGATCTCATTTACTTAGAGATTTTTAGAGAATCTTGTTAGTTTTTAAAAAAAATTAGAGTCTAGTGCACAATATAATTGTCTAGAAATAATGTTTGAGAACATTATCACCAATCCTGTAAATAGAGGATAATTAATGATTCTGGGAAAACCCCTTTAACCCCTTCCCGCTCCTTGACGTACTATTACGTCATGGTAGCTGTATCGTTCGCGCTCCATGACCTAATAGTACGTCTCGGGAGTAACGGCCGTTTCGGCCGTCCTTCCGACACATACAGGAGCTGTGACAGCTGCTGTCTCGTACAGCAGCTGTCACAGCTCCTACAGCGGGGACCGATCGCTGTGTCCCCGCTGATTAACCCCTTAAAAGCCGCGTTCTATAGAGATCGCGGCTTTTTAGTGGTTAAGCTGCCATCGCCGGCCTGCTACACGATAGCGGCCGGCGATGGTGACTATGGCAACCGAACACCAAACAATGGCGTCCAGCTATGCCATAGACGGAAACCTAGTGGGTCCTGACAACGTCAGGACCCACTATGCTTGCTGTCAGTGAGTAGCTGACAGCTCTAATACACTGCACTACGCATGTAGTGCAGTGTATTAGAATAGCGATCAGGGCCTCCTGCCCTCAAGTCCCCTAGTGGGACAAAGTAATAAAGTAAAAAAAAAGTTAAAAAAAGATGTGTAAAAATAAGAAAATAAAAGTTTTAAAAGTATTAAAAGTAAAAATCCCTCTTTTTCCCTTATCAGTCATTTATTATTAATAAAAATATATAAACAAACAAATAAATTATACATAATTGGTATCGCCGCGTCCGTAACGGCCTGAATTCCAAAATTATTTCGTTATTTATCCCGTACGGTGAACGCCGTAAAAGAAAATAATAATAAACCGTACCACAATCACAATTGTTTGGTCACTTCACCTCCCAAAAAATGGAATAAAAAGAGATCAAAAAGTCACATGTACCTAAAAATGGTACTGATCGAAACTACAGTTCGTTACGCAAAAAATAAGTCCTCGCACGGCTTTATTGATTGAAAAATAAAAAAGTTCTGGCTCTTAGAATAAGGTAACACAAAAAGTGAATGATTTTTTACAAAATGTATTTATTGTGCAAACGCCATAAGACATAAAAAAAAACTATAAACATATGGTATCGCCATAATCGTATCGCCCTGCAAAATAAAGTGAATATATCATTTATAGCGCACGGTGAACGCTGTAAAAAAAATAGAATAAAAAAACAATAGTAGAATTGCTGTTTTTTAGCCACCACGCCACCTAAAAATAGAATAAAAACTGATCAAAAAGCCGCATGCACCCCAAGAAAACTACAATGAATTCCTCAAGGTGTCTAGTTTCCAAAATGGGGTCACTTTTGGGGGGTTTCCACTGTTTTAGCACCACAAGACCTCTTCAAACCGGACATGGTGCCTAATAAAAAAGAGGCCTCAAAATCCACTAGGTTTTCCTTTGCTTCGGAGGCCGGTGCTTCAGTCCATTACCGCACTAGGGCCACATGTGGGATATTTCTCAAAATTGCAGAATCTGGGCAATAAATATTAAGTTGCGTTTTTCTGGTAAAACCTTTTGTGTTATAAAAAAAATGGTATAAAAAGGATTTTCTGATAAAAAAAAAAATGTACATGTCACCTCTACTTTGCTCTAAATTTCTGTGAAACACCTAAAGGGTTCATAAACTTTCTAAATGCTGTTGTGAATACTTTGAGGGGTCTAGTTTCTAAAATGGGGTGTTTCATAGGGGTTTCTAATATATGGGCCCCTCAAAGCAACTTCAGAACTGAACTGTAACCTAAAAAAATAAATAAATTAGGCAATACTTCACTTCTTACATTATACTGATAATGAGCCGTGCCCACCCCGAGATGGCCCCAGTTTTGACCGTTTGTATAAATGGAGACCCCTATTAGACCGTTTCAGTGCCCGGTTTTCCCAAGCATTCACCCCCGAGACGTGTATTTCTATTGATGAGTCCCTGGTACATTTTAAAGGAAGGGTTCAATTCCGCGGGTACCTGCCGGGTAAGAGGGCAAGGTATGGCGTGAAGATGTATAAGCTGAGCGAGAGTGCATCAGGGTATACCTACAGGTTTAGGATATATGAAGGAAAGGCCACCCCCAAACCAGACTGCATCCTGGACTACAATAGGTACATGGGAGGGATGGACTTGTCAGATCAAATCCTGAAGTCCTACAGCGCCATGCGGTGTGGTATAAGAAGCTGGCCGGGCACATCATACAGATGGCATTGTACGATGCGTACGTGCTACATCGATGTGCAGGCCAGAGGGGAACTTTCCTGGAATTTCAAGTGGTGATTATCAAGAACCTAATCTTTAGGGACCAAGAAGGGGGGGCACCCAGTACTTCTGGAAGCGGGGCCACACGCATCGTACCAGGGCGGCAACACTTTCCAGGAGAAGTTCCCCAAACTGGCAAGAAGGGAAAAAGTCAAAAGAGGTGCAAAGTCTGCTATAAGAGGGGGATAAGGGATGACACAATATATCAATGTGACACGTGTCCCGAAAAACAAGAGCTCTGTATGAAAGTGTCTTAAAATTTATCATACATCCCTTGGTTTATAATTTACCCCAATTTTACTTACCCTGATGTACTCCGCACAGCTTATCCCCCCTCGTCTTTCCCCTCTGGGCCCTGCTGTGTGCCCAGGCTGCTGATAACAGCCACATGTAGGGTATTGCCATACCCGGGAGAACCCACATTACAGTTTATGGGGTGTAGGTCTCTGGTCAAAATGCTCACTACCCCTCTAGATGAATGCCTTAAGGGTGTCGTTTCTAAAACGGGGTCACTTCTTGCGGGTTTCAACTATACTGGTACCTCAGGGGCTTCTGCATACATGACTTCGCACTAGAAAATCCCCAGTAGGCCAAATGGTGGTCCTTTCCTTCTGAGCCCTGCCATGGGCCCAAACGGCAGTTTATCACCACAAATGGGGTACTGTCGCACTCAGGACAAATCGGGCAACAGAATGGGGTATTTTGTTTCTTGTGAAAATAAGAAATTTTCAGCCAAAACTACATATTATTTGAAAGAAATAATTTTGTTTTCATTCCCAGCCCAATTCAAATAAGTTCTGTTAAAAAACTATGGGGTCAAAATGGTCACAACACCCATAAATGAATTCCTTGAGGGGTGTAGTTTCCAAAATGGGGTCATTTGTGGTTGGTTTCTATTGCTTTGATACCTCTGGGGCTCTGCAAATGCGACATGGCACCCGAAAACAAATCTAGCAAAATCTGGACTCCAAGGAACAAATAGCGCTCCTTTCCTTCTGAGCCCTCCAATGGGCCGAAACGGCAGTTTATCACCAAAAATGGGGTATTGCCGCACTCAGGACAAATTGGGCAACAAAATGGAGCATTTTATTTCTTGTGAAAATAAGAATTTTTGAGCTAAAATTACATATCATTGGAAAAAATATATATTTTTTTTATTCCCAGCCCAATTCAAATAAGTTCTGTGAAGAAACTATGGCGTCTAAATGGTCACATTACCCATAAATGAATTCATTGAGGGGTGTACTTTCCAAAATGGGGTCACTTCTGGTGGGTTTCCATTGCTTTGATACCTCTGGGGCTCTGCAAATGCGACATGGCACCCGAAAACCAAACCAGCAAAATCTGTACTCCAAAGAACACACAGCGCTCCTTCCCTTCTGAGGCCTCCCATGGGCCCAAACGGCAGTGTATCGCCACAAATGGGGTATTGCTGCACTCAGGAGAAATTGGGCAACAAAATGGAGTATTTTGTTCCCTGTGAAAATAAGAAATTTTGATCAAAAATTACATCTTATTGGAAAAAATGTCATTTTTTAATGTCACAGCTCAATTTAAATAGGTGCTGTGAAAAAACTGTGCAGTCAAAATGCTAACAACAACTATAAATTAATTCCTTGAGGGGTGTAGTTTCCAAAATGGGGTCACTTCTGGTGGGTTTCCATTGCTTTGATACCTCTGAGGCTCTGCAAATGCGACATGGCACCCGAAAACCAATCCAGCAAAATCTGGACTCCAACAAACATATAGCGCTCCTTTCCTTCTGAGCCCTCCCATGGGCCCAAACGGCAGTTCATCACCACAAATGGGGTATTGCCGCACTAAGGACAAATTGGGCAACAAAATGGGGTATTTTGTTCCCTGTGAAAATAAGAAATTTTGATCACAAATGACATTTTGTTGGAAAAAATGAAATTTTTTTCATTTCACAGCCCAATTCAAATACGTGCTGTGAAAACACTGTGTGGTCAAAATGGTAACAACAACCATAAATGAATTCCTTGAGGGGTGTAGTTTCCAAAATGGGGTCACTATTGGGGGATTCCTACTGTTTTGGCACCTCAACACCTCTTCAAACCTGACTAAAATATATTCTAATAAAAAAAGAGGACTCAAAATGCACTAGGTACTTCTTTGCTTCTAGGGCTTGTGTTTTATTCCACGAGCGCACTAGAGACACATGTGGGACATTTCTAAAAACTGCAGAATCTGGACAATACATATTTAGTAGTGTTTCTCTGGTAAAACCTTCTGTGTTACAGAAAAAAAATGAATAAAATTGAAATTCAGCAAGAAAAATGAAATTTGTAAATTTCACCTCCACTTTGCTTTAATTCCTGTGAAATGCCTGAAGGGTTTAAAAACTTTCTAAATGCTGTTTTGAATACTTTGAGGGGTCTAGTTTTTAAAATGGGGTGTTTTATCAGGGTTTCTAATACATAGGCCCCACAAAGCCACTTCAGAACTCAAGAGGTACCTTAAAAAAAGGCTTTTGAAATTTTCTTAAAAATATGAGAAATTGCTGTTTATGTTCTAAGCCTTGTAACGTCCAAGAAAAATTAAAAAATGTTCAAAAAACGATGCCAATCTAAAGTAGACATATGGGAAATGTGAACTAGTAACTATTTTGGGTGGTATAACTGCCTGTTTTACAAGCAGATGCATTTAAATTCTGAAAAATGCTATTTTTTCAAAATTTTCTCAAAATTTTGCAATTTTTCACCAATAAACACTGAATATATCGACCAAATTTTACGACGAACATGAAGCCCAATGTGTCACAAGAAAACCGTCTCAGAATCGCTTGGGTAGGTTTAAGCATTCCGACGTTATTACCACATAAAGTGAAATATGTCAGATTTGAAAAATGGGCTCTGAGCCTTAAGGCCCAAACTAGGCTGCGTCCTTAAGGGGTTAAGGAGATTTTCAGCTGTAAAACAGGAAAACTGATCTCCGAATTCTATAAAGATATAATATCAAATGATTTGGCACAGATCTTTGGACCAATTTAAAAAAAAAAAAATGGTAGTAGAGTAGATGTTTACGTTAAATATAATGAGGGGAATTTTTAAATACAATATGTCAGTTTTATAGAGTATAAAGTTGCAATTTACATAAAAACTCTGTTTTGAGCAAAAAAAATTGTGACTTTTGCATTTTTATGCCTTTTTTTTAAAGAAAATGCTCAGAGTTTATTGGAAGTGGATGGGGCCTACAGCGGTCTTACACATTTACTATAGTTTATGCCATATACTGGGGTGAATTATAGCACAAATCTTCCCCAGCTCACAGCTGCAATAGATTTTAATTTCTGGCACAAGGACAACCAGAGATGAACCTAGTTTATTAAATGGCGCGCGCCTCTTAATAAATTAAGCGTATTTCATTTCAGCGCTCCTCATATTTAGCTGGTCATATAAAACACCAGTCTTAATAAATTCACCCATTATCTATTTTATATTTTGCTGTTCCTTGCACGTCTTTAACCCCTCAATACCAAAGGTGTTTTAAACCTTACTGACCAGAGCCATTTTCGCAGTTTTGCTATTCACAGATGTAACACAGTATAAGTGTATGTGCACACGATATCAACAATTACGGCTGAAATTACGGAGCTGTTTTCAGGAGAAAACAGCTCCTGAATTTCAGACGTAATTGCTCGTACTCGCGTTTTGCGAGGCGTCAATTACGGCCGTAAATCAATGAAAAATGGCTCAAATTACCTCCCAAGAAGTGTCCTGCACTTCTTTCACGAGGCTGTTACTTTACGCGCCGTCTTTTGACAGCGACGCGTAAAATTACAGGTCGTCGGCGCAGTACATCGGCAAACCCATTTAAATGAATGGGCAGATGTTTGCCAATGTATTTCAGCCTTGTTTTCAGGCGTAATTCGAGGCGTAAAACGCCTCGTTTACGCCTGAAAATAGGTCGTGTTAACCCAGCCTAACTCTGTATGTGTTTTATGTATCGATGTGAATTTTGCACTGTTTTCTTTGGACATGAGGTGCTTCCTTTTTGTGGTATATATGTATAGGTAACATTTTTGTTACTTTTGTTTATAGCTGTGGAAAGACAGAAAAAAAAGAATTTAGATTTTTCATCATTTAAAATGTAACAGTTTGAAAATAAAAGTAATTGTATCATACAAATGTATTGAAATATATTTTTTCATTTATCCTGATCATAAGGACACCTGACTTGGAGGTGAAGTTTATTTTTTTTGACCAGAAATATAGTATAAAACACAAGTGCCCTTTTTTTCAATTGCGCACTAAAATGTCTTAATTTCCTTTTTTACACCATGTTATTAATGTATGGGCAATGGACTTGAAGTCCAATAAATAATGGTAAAAAAAACATTGTGTTCTACAAACTAGACACTCTAAAGTCTATTTCTAGCCGTTCAATTTCTGTTTTAACCCTTCACACTTTTTACAGAATTTGTCCAAACTTGGGCCAAAAAAATGTAAATTGCATTTTTTTTTACATAAGTGTCAATTTTCTTAAGCCATTTCGAAACACCATATGACATACTGGTAAAAGGGACACCTTTCCACATTCTGCTATTTCTCCCGTGTACATTGATACCAAATATGTGTGTCTAATCTATTATATGGACCTGTTATAGGGAATATCATAGAGGGAGTCTATTTTGGCTTTTGGAGGCCTTTTTACACCAGAGCTGATTTTAGTGCACCATGCTATATTTGCCGTGGTGCTGAAAGTCATTTTGAGAGGTATAAATGTCCTGCTAATATTCATCTAGGGGTATAGTGAGTATTTTTAATAGGTGGAAAGAAATAAAAAAATAGGTTTTTCCAGAAAATACAGTATTGCTGCATTTTTACAGTGAAACATTATCCAATAAGCAACCCTCCCTTTTGGTTTTTCCTACAAAAACAGTGTGAAAGTAAATGAGTTAATAATGTGGGTAATATCACGGTCTTTGCCGTCATAGATTCTAAAGTCAGATGTGTAGCCTGTACCGCTCTCACAGAGCTTGTAGATTTTAACCCCATATTTTGCTCTCTTTGAGGGGATGTGCTGGTGGAATGAGAGCCTGCCTTTGTAACTCATCAGCGATTCATCCACCGCTAGGTTTTTTTCGGGGTTGTACACCGGCATAAATGATCCCTCCAAAAATTTTATCAGCGGCTTTATTTTATACAGGCGGTCACGGCCTGGATCGCTACTGGGGGGGGCATTGTGATTGTCGTTAAAATGAAGGAAACGCATTAGCACTTCACATTGGCTTCTGGTCATAACGGCTGGAAAAACAGGTATGGCATGTGTGGGGCTTGTTGCCCAATATGACAGGATTGAGGGCTTTTTCACTAACCATGTTGAGGATGAGCCCCAATTTTTTTTTAAGTTCGCCAGTATTTGTGGGGTGCCACTGCTTTGCATAGGAGGACGTTGGCTTTTCAGCAAAGAATTGGCGAGCATACAGATTGGTTTGGTTAACAACCAGCTAAAATAGTTCATCTGTAATGAATAGTTTTAAAAAATGGAGGGCTGTAAAATTTTCCACATTAATATATATATTTTTTTAAAAATTTACATTTTTATTAACTTTTCAAAATTACAGGAACAGAAAAACAAAAAAACATCAGACTTTATCAACAATAAGGTCCACGCAAGAACCTTCAAACATATAGAACAAATAGTGTATTATAATAATACCAGTCCACATATCGTAGTGATGCATACAATAAATAGCATACAAAATGACAAAACGAACATTGACCACCTCTATTATACTACTATATAAATATAGCATATTGGTATATAAAGATATCAGAACATTGCAATTATAAAGGATTCTGAGAGGAAGGCAAGGCAATGTCTGAGAGGATGCCAGGGCACTACATAGAGAAAAAACCCCACACATGTGAATAAGAAATAATAAAACCCATATTATTATTATTATTATTATTATTATTATTATTATTATAGTGACAGACTCAAAGGGTTACACCAATACCACAAATATTACCTGAAAGGTAAATTATGCTAGACAATGAAGAGCATGTTGTAATATAAGTGGCATGAAGCTGGTAACCTAAATTAGTAACCTAAATAGCTGCACCTTGTACTGCAAATGTCAAACTACAGGTGGAAGAAGAGAAATCAGCTGAACTCCCTGTGAGGAGGTGGAGAGATACTTGGTCTATGGTTCCCATAGTGTGAGAATGTAAGGAAGTCTATGGTATCTCAAAGCATACATACATGCGTTCCATAGTAAAGGAAACATTAACTTGATTAATCAATTCAGGAATGGAGTATTGAGTGAGTAATTTCCAGTACTTAGCTAAGAGCAAACGAGCCGCTATGATAATATGACTGGACACCATTTGAGAGTGACGAGGGATATTGTGCATATTAAGAAAACATAAGGCCAGAGCCGGATCAGGCTTAAAGGGAAGGTGTCACGAAAAAAAAAAAAATTATATTATATTTGCTTTTAGTATGGTATTTAAATACATTTTATTTATTTGTGTTCTTGTATTGTACTTTTTTCTTTTTTCTTACTTTTACTTCTCTATGGGGGCTGCCATTTTTTTTTTCATCTCTGTATATGTCGATTAACGACACATACAGAGATGGAATACGGCACATACATCCCCATAGAGAATGCGAACGGGAGCCGCTCCCACACACAGACCAAAGGGAAGGTCTTTGGTAGAGCAACATGCGGCGCCATTTTCACAAAGACCGGAAGCCACAGCCGGACAGTAATGATGACGCCTTCCGGTCGCGGCTTCCGGCCATATGTTCAAGGCAGCGAAGATGCAAGGTGTAGGAGCGGAGGCGGCAGCGGCTGCAGGAGCAGGTAAGTTATGTTTGTGTATGTGATGTGTGTATTATGTTTGTGTATGTTTGTGTTATACTGTCTGATTAGCACTGTATCTAATCCTCCTACACTGTGCATTCGCTCAGAAAATGGTGACACACAGTGTAGGAGGTTTGAGGATTCAACCCCCTCCTTCTCCTGGCACTAGCCAGGATAAGGGAGGGGGGATAGTGTAAGTACACTAGAGCGAGTGTGTCTACCCCAAATTTGCAGCATAAAGCAATGAGGTTGCTTTACCACATTGCCAATGCTGCAATTTCGGGAATTGCTCCCTCTAGTGACCAGCACATGGAAATGTTATAAATTAGAATCTAATTTATAATACTTCCTGACTTGAGAAAAAATTTAAAAAAATAAATCAATGTGTAATCACTTATATACTAACTGTTTAACTGAAAAAAAAACAAAAAAAAATTTCTAGCGACACATTCCCTTTAACAGCACAAGACGAAATTTGGGAAATTATATCAAATATCTGCATCCAAAATGAGTAGACTTTCGGACATTGCCACCATATGTGAAAATATGACCCTTTGCATCCACATCCCTTTCAGCACAACTCCGGATAAGAATTGTCAGAGTTCGCAAAATTTGAAGGTGTCAAATACCAGCGTAATAACAGTTTTTAAGAAGCTTCCCAATGTTTAACCCCCCTAGAAAAAATTTTGGTCCAAGAAAAGGCTTTCCGCCATTCTATCAGAGAAAAGGAGGATTGAAAATCATCCTCCAATTTATCACAATAAGAAGGTCTGTTGGGAAGGAGATGCTCACATAAATCACCATAGAATCCTGAAATACCCCGTTTCCTACCTGTGAGATCACAATACAGCTGAAGAGCCATGGATGGAAATGATAAGGCATTGACATCTAAGGACTCAAATAAATGTTGAATACATAAATACTTATAGAAGTCCCTATTAGGGATAGCATAAACTTTTACTAAATCTGAAAAGGTCAAGAATGTGTGGTCACTAAATAACATGTGAATGTGGGAGATCCCTGAAGTTATCCAATTATCCAAAGATACCCCTGGCAAAGAAGTAAGTAAATATCGTAAGAGTAGTCTTTTAAGTTGAGTAAGAGCCAATGAGGGAAGCCGAGAGGCGTATAATATCCAAGCCTTCAGAGAAGCCGAGACAGTCGGAGGCGCATAATTATAAGTTTTAGGAGGATAGTGTGAACCAACCCCTAACAATGAGATAAGTGGACGGTCTACTAGTGCCTGCTCAATATGTATCCACCTCTTCAAGGGGAAAGGTGCACACCAAGACTTCAGTTGATCTAGTGAAACTGCCCAATAATACTTTTGAACATCTAGCATTCCCATACCTCCTTGTCTCCAGTGTCTAAATAATGTGTGCATCTGCACTCTAGGCTTTTTATGCGCCCATATAAAGTTATTAAGTATTCTTTGGATATTCCTCAAAAAAGGACCGGGAAGAGGGATTATCAGTGCACGGAACGTATAAAGAATAATGGGCAAGATCATCATTTTAATGATCGCTATTCTCCCCGCCCAAGATGTACAGACGTTAGACTAGGTAGATAACAATTGGGGAATACTAGTTAAAAGAGGGATAAAATAAGGTTTAAAGAGGAGATTAGTAGAATTAGTAAATTGTATGCCCAAATATGAGATTTTTAGTGAATTCCATTGGAAAGGGAAGGAGCTTCAAATCCTATTCCTAACTTGTACCGGGAGCCCCATATCTAACAAGTGTGATTTACCAGCATTAATTTTATAGTAGGCCACCCTCCCAAATATGTCTATGGTGTTTTGCACCTCCGAAAGGGAGGATAATGGATTGGAGAGGGAGAGGATAACATTGTCTGCATATAACCCTATCTTATGTTGGAGTTGACCAATCGTTATACCTGTAATGGACGGGTTTTGTCTAGTAGACATAGCTAGAGGCTCCAACCATCGCAAAGATCAGGGGTGACAGTGGGCACCCATGACGAGTGCCATTGGAGATAGGGAACGAGGTAGACATAAACCCAGAGGCCAATACTCTAGCTGAGGGAATGGACTACAGTGCCATAATAGCAGATTTTATCCACCCACCAAATACAAATTTGCACAGAACTGCCTCCAAGTATTCCCAGTGGACCCGATCGAATGCCTTCTCCGCATCCAAAGTGAGAAGCACGGAAGGCACTCAACGGGTCCTTGCCCAATTAATCAAATCTAGTCTAGTACCATCTGGCGCCTGCCTCCCAGCAATAAATCCCACCTGATACTCGTGTATTAAGTCAGGGAGTAAATTAGCCAACCTACCAGCCAATATCTTAGCATAAATTTTAACATCTGTGTTCAACAGAGATATTGGATGGAAGTTAGCAGGAGAATCAGGTGTTTTCCCAGGCTTCGGCAGAGTGACTACCGTTGCAGAGAGCATTTCCATTGGAAAAGACCCCGCGGCTGCAGCTTCATTAAACACATTGACTAATTTAGGGGCTAGAATCGTAACATACCTTTTGTAATACTGATTAGTAAACCCGTCTGGGCCTGGGGCTTTACCTTGTTGTAAACCTTTAATAGCTTGTGAAAGTACAGTAAAAGGGGATTGTAAATTAGAACTATCTTCTTCTGACAGGGAAGGAAGATTCAGGCCGTACAGAAAGTTTTTATGTCTGATACTGATGGCTGATAAGTGGCTTTATCTTCTCTGAGATTATATAAATTGTGATAAAAACTCCGAAATTGTTCACTGATTTCTTGAGGGTGAGTAACCTTATTACCATTTTTGTCAATGAGAAATTCTGTTCTCTTCTTAGCACTCCTTTTTTTAATCATTTTGGCTAGAAGTGCCCCTGGTCTATTACCATGAAGGTAAAAACCAAATTGTAGTTTTTTAAATAAGGCCATATGACAGGACATAAGTACAGCTTGAAGTTGATCTCTAAGGACTTTAATTTTTTGCGATGTGTCTGGAGTCACTTTAAGGGATTCCAGATTATGTAATTGGGTGAGAATATCATTAGTGGTTTTCTCCCAATGTTTTTTTTTATCTGGAGGCGGCCTGAATCTCCATCCGACGCATATATGCCTTATGAGCATTCCATAGAGAAAAGCAATTGTCTGAAGAAGGGGTATTAACATCAAAATATGTTTGTACGTGGGTATCCTTCAAATCTTTAGTAAGAGGGTGATCTAAAACTAAATCATTTAATCTCCAGGAGGAGAAAGGGGGCGATGGTAATTGATCCAAAACAACTATAGAAATAGGGGCATGGTCAGACCACGATATGTCCCCAATAGTGGATGAAGACATACAGCGGAGACTGATTTTGCTCACTAAAAACATATCTATTGGAGAGTACACTCTATGTGGTGCAGAGAAAAACGTAAAATCACGTTCATTACCATGGTGACAGCGCCATACATCATATAACTCTTCCAAATGTACCGTATGATGTAAATTGGAGTGTGGTCTATGGACATTGGAGGAGTCAATTGATGGATGTATAACTTCATTGAAATCCCCTCCTATGATCAACAGACCCTTCGCCACTTTATTAACCTTCCGGAGTATTTTGTGAAATGCCTTAAGCTGGTGTGAGTTAGGTAAATATATGTTAACTAACGTGAAATTAATATTATTTATATCACATACTAGTATCAAGAATCTACCATGAGGGTCCAACAGGACGTCATGTACATGAAAGGTAACCGAATCTTTAATTGCAATCAATACACCCTTAGATTTGCTGGAGTTAGATGCCTGAAATATGTGAGGAAATTTAAAATGTGTACGTTTCGGAGGATGAAGGGATGAGAAATGAGTCTCCTCGGCGAGGAGAACGTCACTACGAAGGGCCAGAGCCTCCTTCCACATCTGCCGCCTTTTAAAAGGGCTATTTAGTCTCTTTACATTTAAAGAGGATATAGTAAAAGGCATGAGGTAGTGTAAGAAACATATTATGCCTGGCTGGGCATTGATCACTAAATCTTAACAGACAAGTAGGATCTTGTGAAACATGAAGTAGACAAAACAATATGCCCAAATAGTGGAATATAAACAGGAAAACAAAAATGTAAAAAAACATGGTGCCTACTCTGCGCCGTACAGACCTCCATGGGGAAGAGAGGAAAGAAATATTAGCAACAAGTAGCATTATTACATGACCATACAACCAGCGTGAAGATCAGGTGATGGATTGTCCCTGTACCAACTCCCATTCCGGATGA
This sequence comes from Rhinoderma darwinii, assembly GCF_050947455.1. Classification (NCBI taxonomy): domain Eukaryota; kingdom Metazoa; phylum Chordata; class Amphibia; order Anura; family Rhinodermatidae; genus Rhinoderma; species Rhinoderma darwinii. The sequence goes on along the minus strand of NC_134696.1, from coordinate 13,666,829 downwards.
AGACGTCTCAGTGGCTTACTGGCGGGCACAGATCCCGTAGACTGGATAGGAATTTTCCACTGGCGAAGCAGAGCAACCCCATCAGAAGGAGTAGGAATCACGTGTGTGGAACCATTCCTGGAAACCAATAACTTGACCGGGAAACCCCACTTATATTTCAGATTTTGCTCCCTGAGAGCCAAAGTGATCGGTTGAAATTGCTTTCGTAGCATCAAGGTAGAAGCAGACAGATCCGGGTATATTGAGATGTGAGCATAGGGAGGTGGGAGTTTCCCCAATTTTCTGTATTCCTGAAGGATACGGTCTTTGGCTTGGTAAAAGTGTACCCTTGATAGAACATCTCTGGGAGCATTTTCCAGAGCAGCCCGAGATTTAGGAATCCTGTGCGTTCTACCCCAAGTTAAATCCAGTGGGGCAAACATTGGAACTAGAGTTTTAAACATAACTTTCAGAAAGTTAGGTAGTTCAGAGGGTGAAATGTCTTTGGGAATACCTCGAATTTTGAGATTATTCCGCCTTGATCTGTCCTCGATACATTAGCGTATCTTTTGGCCACTTTACGTCTTCTGTAAGCTCAGCATGAGCATCGATAAGATCCTTATGGGCCCTGGCGTGATCTCCCAGACTTCGTTCTATATGATCCGTGCGGAACCCTAGGTCATCCACAGACGTATGGATTTGTGCCAGTACTCTATCCAGCACCCCAGAAATTGAATTCTGCAATGTATGCATTAGCCCTTTCATGATGGCTGTGGTCAGAGGATAATCGTCAGCTACCTCAGACATCCCAGACAGATCAGAGTCCGTGAGATGTGTCTCATGGGGTGGTAGACTTTGAGGGAAGAGCGCTTTTTTAAACGCTGGGCCCTTACTATTAGGTGAGGAGGAGACCGATCTAGTCGCTCCTCTTTTGCCGGGGCCAAACACCTCTTCCATCCTGCCCTGTGAGTCGACATCTGCAGACTGACCTGAGACAGCTAATGGTTGCGTATGAAGGTGCCGCACATCCAGCTCAGGCAGGGAGCCGACGCCATCTTGTCAACGGCCCGTCGCGGGGAAGTAGTAAGGAAGCTTTTTTGGCTCCGATTTTGACTGTCGTCTCCTGGTCATGTTCCACATTTGGGTCAGCCGGAGCAGGGATCCTTCAGGGGAAGATAGACCGCAGTAGAAGGTCAGATATCGCCGTGAGCCGCAGTTATGCTACTAGTGAAGCAGGAGAGATTTCACTACACCGCCATTCCAGTCAGCGGCAAGCTCCGCCCCTTTCCAAATTAATATTTATCCCTGGTGTGGCAATAGATTCTGGGATATTAGGGGAAAATGACTCTGTGGGTATCCATTCAATATATTCTGGGGGAATAAAGTGGCCCGTGTTTTGTGGTACTTCTGCGACATGCCCTGTGCTTGTGGACTCTGCAGCAACACTTGCATTGCAGAAAGTGTATCACTGTCGTCGCTATCACTGGTACATTTCTACCTTAGACGTGGTTTCTGTATCGCTTCCATCAGGGTCAGAAATTAACATGGCATATGCCTCTTCCACCGTGAACCTTCTATGGGCCATTTTAATTACACACACGTACAACAAAGACTGTAACCAGACACACACGCAGACAAATTGTATTATTTTGTTCTTTCCTTTTATTTTTCACAGACAAAAATACACGGACGTCACAAAAGCACATTTCACAAAAAACTGATGTCAAACAAACAGACTATAAAACTTTTTTTTTTTACATATATCTATTTTTACCTTTTTTTTTTTGCACAAAAAAAATACACAGATGACACACACGTACGCTACACAAAAACCCAAGGCTAACCCTAGACTAAACCTAGGCTAACCCTAGACTAACTCTAGAATAGAACCTAGAATAACCCTAGACTAACCCTAAGGGCACGTTCACACATGGCGGAATTGCTGTGGAATTGCGCTGCGGACAGTCCACAGTGGAATTCTGCAGCGGCCGTTTTTTACATTTGTTTCTATACATTTTTACGAAAGTTAGTTCAGATGTTGCGGAAAACTCCTCTGTGGACCATAGGCTGCGGTGCGGAATTTTCCCTCCGCAGCATGCACTGCCTGTTGTGGAGAAGAAGCGGAATTTCACTGAGTATTTCAGCCTTTGCAATGCAAAAACTGAAATCTGTGGCATGTCCGCTGTGTTTTCTGCAATGTCTGAATTACCTGTCAAATATGCAAATGTTGGTGCAGATTCGTTGCGTAATTGCCCCAAATCTGCACCAACATTTGCAGTGGAAAAACTCTGCCACGTATGAACGTGCCCTAAGGATAACCATAGCCTAGGTATAGAATTGAAGTTTATATAAAGTTTATATATTAGATTTTTTGTAATTTAGTGTCTTTGGTGTCACAGTAAAATTCTCTCTCTGTCTCTTCTCATACAAAGTAACAAGTGTGAGGAGAGACAGAGAGACAGGTAGGAGAAACACTGTTTTCCATTTTGTGATCACTGTGAATGGTTCTCACAGTGATCACATGAACGGAGACCACTGTTATTGGTCTCCGATCATCACTCTAAAGCCTTGGCTGTTGCGCTAACAGCCTTGGCTTCAGGGGCAGATTACCCGATGACCGGGAAAACCGCTCCAATGCGGCCCCCTCCCTCGCAAACCACTCACTTGCTATTGAGTGCCGCATCTGAGGAGTTAAATACGATCGGAGACCACTGCTAGTGGTCTCCGATCGTTGCCCTGAAGCCCGAGGCTGTTACCAGCAGCCGGGTCTTCAGGAGATCCCTGCGAAAACCGCTCCAATGCGGCCCCCTCCCTCCCAAACTACTCAGATGCGGTACCTGCTATTGAGTGCCGCAGCTGAGGGTTACATACGATCGGAGACCACTGTTAGTGGTCTCCGATCGTTGCCCTGAAGCCCGAGGCCGTTACTAACAGCCCGGTCTTCAGCATCACCCCGCACGATGCAGGGAAAGTTCTTCTGAAGTGCCGACGTGAAAAGCCGACACTTCAGAAGAACTACCCTGAACGGCCGACGTAAAAACACTATACGCCGGTCGTTAAGGGGTTAAGGAGTTGTCCATATTCTCTATTAGGGAATACAGAGTTAATATAGTGAGGGCACCTGTTCAGACTCCTGTCCTGTCCTACACTACACAGACAACACATTGATATGAATGGACACTGTGCAGAGCTTGATTTACCATGTGGTGGCGCTGCAGGGAAATTAAACTCTTACTTCTAGGTTTCTCATAGATTACAGCTGATCGCTAGGGTCTCAGCAGGGGGACACTTTGTGTTCTGTTTATTGTCACGGGACCCTTCTAACAAGTAGGGATTTTTTTCAAGGAGGAGATCACCTTTAGTATATACAACCTTTACATAACTAGAATTTGAATATAATAGGATTTCACTATGAATTTTTTGTTAAGCAATTGGTTAATTTGTTGTTATAGCTGCTTTGTTTTTGGAATCTTTCTTTGGACTAATAATAGTGTCAGGAACTAGTGTGATCTTCTAGGACATAATGGGGTATTATGAGGCTTCTGGCTATTTGCATTATATTAGCATTGTAATAAAGATAAACATATAAGGCTTCATTCACATATGTGTCAGGGCTCCGTTCATGGGTTCCATCAGGAGAACCCGTAAACAGAACCCTGACTGAAACAAATGGAAACCATAGGTTTCCGTTTGCATCACCATTGATTTTAATCGTGAAGGATCCGGTGCAAATGGTTTTCGTTTGGCACCGCTATTTAAGGGTTCCATCGTTTTGACGGAATGAATAGCACAGTCGACTACGGTATTGATTCCATCAAAACGATGGAACCCTTAATCAACGGTAACAAACGAAAACCATTTGCTCCGGATCCCTGACCATTGAAATCAATGGTAATGCAAACGAAAGCCTATGGTTTCCCTTTGTTTTAGTCAGGGTTTCGTTCATGGAATCCCCTGATAGAAAGCTCAGACAGAACCCAGGAACGGAGCTCTGATGCAGATGTGCACAAAGCCTAACTGTATGCTTTCCTTGATGAGATTATTGTTACTCGCCTGCTCCTTATCATAGGTATTAAGAATCTTGATTTATGAACCTTAGATTCCTCCTGAGTCAGAAAGTGAAAATGAATAGAATACAATATTAGCTGTTTCATACGATGGAATTTGGAGGTTAAAAAGTGGTGTAAGGAAAATATTTTTTAACATAAGTCAAGCCCATTTTTTGCAGGTCACACTCTTTTCACTTTCCTCACCCATTCAGTGCTATAAATGTGCCTTGTATCCCCTTATTTATAAAATATACTGCAAAAAAATAATGAAGTTGTAGCCTATAGCAACCAATCAGATCACAGCTGTGCTTTCCAGGGCAGTGATAGGTCAAATCTAAATGTTGTTATGGCCAACTGCTGCACCAGAACAAAGCTCAGTACATATATACACCACCAGAACCAAGCTCAGTATATATATACAGCACCAGAACAAAGCTTCACTACATATATACAGCAACAGAACCAAGATTCGTACATATATACAGCACCAAAACCAATCTCAGTACATATATACAGCAACAAAACCAAGCTCAGTACGTACATACAGCATCAAAATCAAGTTCAGTAAATATATACAGCACCAGAACTAAGAACAGTACATACATACAGCACCAGAACAAAGCTCAGTACATACATATAGCGCCAGAACAATGCTCAGTACATATATACAGCACCAGAACAAAGCTCAGTAAATAAGTTTTGGGGTTACCCTCATAGCGGGCAGGCATAGTTAAATGTAGTCCTGGACTGTGGACAGGAGCTTGCAGTGGTGGCTGTAATGGAGGCGCCGGAGGCGCTAGTTCGTTCAAACGAGTGGACACATTTTGCAGCAGCTGAAAAAGCTGATCTTGGCGGGCTCGTTATCTAGAAAGCTCCTGAGCCATATCAGCTGCGTCAGGCAGGGCTGTGTCAAGGGGATCCATGGCTTGTTCAAACTATAACGGTTCTCACCGTTTTTTTTGTGGATCCTCTGTGTCGTCTGAAAGATGGTGCTTGGAACCCAGGGCAACGCTTGGCACAGCAGGTTAGAGGCAGTCGGATGAATAGGCCAGAAGTCAGGACAGGCAGCAGACATCGTAATGGGTATGGGTAGCAATAGGTCAAGGCAGGCGGCAGGCAAGGACAGTCAGGTTCAGGCAGAGGTCACAACGGGAAATCCAGACAAAGGCAGAAGTCAAGGAAACAGGGAACTAGGTTGAACAAAGCATGGTTCAGAGGGAGGAATATCCTTAAATAGTAAGTCTGGAAATTAGGCACGCGCTGGCCCTTTAAGAAGGGAAGAGTCAGAGCGCGCCCTCTAGTGGCTGAAACCGCACATCGAGGATGACGGCCGCAGAGGGAGGTAGGAGATGCACTTACCTGACGCTGCCCAGAGCCTGCAGAGCGTCCGGATAGGGTAAGTGGAGCTCGGGAAGAGCATGAGGGAATGGAGGGCGCAGGAACCGGAGCAGAGGGTGTGGGAAAGGTGGGGAACGGTGCAGCAGCCTTTACACATACACTGTGCTCCCTGAATATAAAGCACCATACACATAGTGCCCCTTGAAGATAGTGCCACATACTGTGCCCCTTGCAGATAGATCCACACAGATAGTGCCCCCTGAAAATCCAGAATCACATACACGATTCCCCCCAAAGATAGCGCCTGCCTCTGTGTCCCTAAAAATGAAGTTCCACATGATGTTCCCCTGAAAGTAAAGTACCCCACAGTGCCCACTAATGAGGAAGCGCCAAACAAACAGCAACACTAAAACAAGTAAAACAAATGTACCTGTCCCCGTTTCCTTGCTGTCATACAGCGATGAAGGCCTAGCTTCTTCTAGTCAAACAGAATGATGAAGGAACCACGTCAGCGGCGCGATTAGGTCACCACGCCATCTGTTTCACAAACAAAGCAGGGAACTTATGGTTTTCTTGCTCCCGAGAACACCAGTTAGGGCTGTTCAATAGTATCTCGGTCCTAAGGGGGATTCAGGTAGGACTGGATCGGGATCCCTCTACTCCCCGGTTTTCCAAACAGCTGTCATTTTAACAACCGGTTAGAGAGAACCGGGGAGAACTCAACCTTATAGATAAGGCATTAAGTGTTGTATAGCTAGATTTTTCAAAAGCATTTGATGCAGTTCCACCTGAAATGTTGGTACATAAAATAAGAATGCTGGGGCAGATGGAAAATGTTTGTATTTAGGTTAATATCTGGGAAAAGCATAAAAAAAAGTGTTTTCTTCATGAACTATACTAAGATTGGGTCAAGGTTACCTTTGCATACCTAATAACCGTCCCATTTTTCATGGGATTGTCCCATGAAACAGAACTCAAAAGGTGAAAGGTTTATGCAAATGAGCCAAAAATGGGCATTTCTGGAAGGTTTTGTGGGCATTTCTGGGCAGATTGGGAGTGAAGCTTAAAAATGTCCCACATATGGTAATTCAAATGTTTTGGGGATTGTTATTGAAGTATCATAAGGGTCAGTAGTAGGCTACAATCACAGAACAGTGGAGAACGGCCATACGACGGACGTTTTTAACTGCTGCCGCATGGCTGCTTTCAAAATATTGAAGTTCTATGGGTGTATTCATACAGCCAAGGATTCTGCTCCAAGAGGAGCCCCTGACATCACTGTACATATATGGACAGTGACGTCAGGGGTTCCTCTTGTAAGCGGAATTCACGACCAGAGCATTGCCGATGCTCTGGCCAGGGATTACGCTCCTGCAGGAGCCCCTGGCGTCACTATCCTTACATGGACAGTGACGTCAGGGGATCCTCCTGGAGTGGAATCCCCAGCTAGAGCACTGCCGATGCTCTGGCCGGGGATTCCACTCCTGGAGAAGCCCCTGGCGTTACTATGCATATGTGGACAGTAACGTCAGTGGCTTCTCCTAGAGCAGAATCCCCGGCCAGAACATTGCCAAAGCTCTGGCCGGGGATTCAGTTTCTGGAGGTGCCCCTGGCGTCACTTTCCATATATGGATAGTGATGTCATGGGCTCTTTCTAGAACGGAATCCCCGGCCAGAGCTTTGGCACTGCCGACGCTCTAACCGGAGATTCCACTTCAGGAAAAGCCCCTGGCGTTACTATGCATATGTCGACAGTAACGTCAGTGGCTTCTCCTAGAGCAGAATCCCTGGCCAGAACATTGCCAAAGCTCTGTCCGGGGTTTCCGTTTCTGGAGGTGCCCCTGGCGTCACTTTCCATATATGAATAGTGATGTCATGGGCTCTTTCTAGAATGGAATCCCCGGCCAGAGCTTTGGCACTGCCGACGCTCTGGCCGGGGATTCCACTCCTGGAGAAGCCCCTGGCCTTACTATGCATATGTGGACAGTGACGTCAGTGGCTTCTCCGAGAGCAGAATCCCCGGCCAGAGTCTTGCTGAATCTCTGGCTGAGGATTCCGCTTTTGGAGAAGCCCCTGGCATCACTATCCATATATGGACTGTGACGTCAGGGGCTACAAGGGGGGGCAGTGTGGCACTATATACAAGGAGAAGCTGTGTGGCACTAAACACAAGGGGGCTGTGTGACATTATACACAAGGGGGAGCTCTGTGGCACAATATACAAGGGTGTCTGTGTGGCCCTATACTAAGGGGGGCTGTATAACACTATTTACAAGGGGAGGGCTGTGTGGCATTATATACAGGTGTCGGTGTGTGGCGCTATCTACAGGGGGGCTGTGTGGCACTATGTACAAGGGGGCTGTGTGGCACTATATACAAGAGGGGGGCTATGTGGCACTATCTACTTCACCCTTCAGCCTACATTTAGTCTGTCAATAGGGTAACCAATCCTAATCCTAAACAGCAGCCAAATAACAACTATTATCAACAAGTTAACCAAATTTTTGTTATCATTAAAGGGATGGGTATGATTCATGTATGTCTAACTGTCTTAGGGGCTATTGGATTTTCTATAAACTTTCTAGTTACAGAGATGTTACTTAATAATCAGCAACTCATTCAGGTTGGGTGTCCAAGGGTTAGCCCACAACCATTGCTCTTACTTCCAGCTAGGTGCGCCTCTTATGGGTCACAGACTGGATATGCGGAAGTCTTAACAATCACTTGGGCGGGGTTGGGTACCCATCACATCTGCAAGAATCAATTTTCAATCTGATCCTAATACATTCTAAACCCAGGGGCCGAAGGGAACACTGTGGACAGGCCTTTTCGTGTTATCTCTGTATTTGGTTAAAGGGACAGTGTCATGATTTTTTTTATTCATTTATGTGTTTTTATTGAATAAAATTTTATATTGACTTTATTTTTTCACACACAATGTTTTTTTTATTAACACTTTCTTACTGTACTGGCGCTGCCATGTTTATTTCATCTCTTAACGACACATACACAGATGGAATACGGCAGCTATAGTGCATAGGACACAATGAACGTCTCCCGTTCATTGTATCCTCTGCTTCCGCTATCTAACTCTGCACTGCAGTTCAGATTGACCCAGCAAAGAAGTTGCAGCCATCCCAGTGCCCAACCATCACTACAGATTGTCGTGTACTGGATTGTACCTGGCTCCTCCCGATACCCCTGGTGGCGGTGGGTAGTGGGGTAATAATGGGGGTTAGTATTGGTCTTTTACTGGCTAATATTAAGCCCCGCCTTAGTAATGGACGTCGTGAAACAGACAACTGCCATTACTAAGGTGGTAATAAAGAATTAAAAAAACAGAGACATAAGAAAATATTTTTATTGAAATAAATACTCCCCCACACAATCCTCGCTAACCATTTTATTTAAATAAAAACCGTAGATCATCGCAGTAGTCCACCGAATCTACAACGCAGTCCAATAGGTCCAGCGGAACCTACATAAAAAATAAAGTTAGGCTTCGAGCACACTTCAGTGAAATGCTTCAGTGTGCTATCCATTTTTTTAGCAGATAGCACACTGACCTCATTCATTTCTATGGGGTCATGCACACTCCTTTTTATTCACGTGTTTTTTTTTACAGTTTTTGTGTGTGCTTAATTAATCCAACACTTCTTTTTTACGCAACACGTTTTTTAAAAACCCTTGCTTTCCCATTGATGTAAATGATGTAAGCTTAATCAAGCATTTGATGCTTTTTTCACCTGTTTTTTGACACATTTTGTGTGCGCTTTTTGGCGCATAATTCAAACTCCCGTTGACTATGGGAAAATTTGACACGTTTTACTTGCAAAAGAATTGACTCGACACTTCTTTATTTACATGACGCATTTTTTTAAAACGCGTGTGTAATAAAGTGCGTTGTATTTACTAACGTTTTCTGATGCGGTTTTTGGCACATAAAATGCACCAAAAAAACACCTCAACTTCACTCCATGTGAATCTGTCAACTGATACGTCATTCACCACAGGGTCCCCCCTCTACTTTCATCATTCTGAGCCTTTTGGTGTATCCTAGAGCTCTGCCAGCTACATTGTAAAAAGCACCCCCAAAATGGAGCTGGACAATGCTTAGCAATTTGAAGACACCTTTTCCTGGTTTGTAGCCAAAAATAGGGAGGGGGTGTAAGTCTCCCTCCCACATTTATGGCAACTGTGATTCTGCTTGCTTTTACCTTATTCACCTTGATGTAATTCTGGGAAGTGCTCCCTCTGGAAGTGCTCCCCCTGGTGGCCAATATAGGAAAACATGTCAAATTATTATTTCATTTTTAAGACTTTCCACCTTGTGGAAGAAAAAAAAATAAAAATACGGCAAAAAAACTTACAAAATATAATAAAAATAAGTAACTTACTTAAAAATATATATTATTTGGCGACACATTCCCTTTAAATTTTTGTATGTCTTGGGATCATAAAACAAACGTTCCCTTATCTCAGCCTCCCACAGATTCATTCATAGATTTGTTTAATCTCACACACCTATTCTTATAACACATACAAAAACCCACAGACAAGTGATGTTCATGGTTCCCAATTAGTCAAAAGAGACAATACTTAGATGGCATCTAATTGAAGAGGGAAGTGCACAGTAAGAATAACATTTCTTACTCACCGGTATTGTGTGCAGTTGTGTGCAGTTGTGTGCAGTTGTGCTTTGTTAGCTGTCGTCCACCTTCGATTGTTTCCTCGGACCTGTGTTGGGATCCCAGACAAGAGCCCTCAGGAAATGTCGCTGCAGAAAGTAATTTGCCCATTAAAAACAGGACAATCTGAATTTGTCTATGAGTTCTAAATCAATTAATACTCTCTCACTAGGGGATTGAGAGAATCCGACCAGTGAGACCATGACACACAGCATTGGTGTTCAAACGAGCCTCTGCCATGAACTGGCAGATGTAACTTTATTTCTGATAATACGAGAGCAGGCGTTATCCTCATACTTACACACATACATTGCACATATGGTATAATAAAGAATCGTCCAAGCTCGTCTACTCAAAGGTCATTGGGTGAAATACCATAAGTCTTAGAAATAAAATACCCATTATCCGCTGTAAGCTATTTTATAGTTCCACCTGTCAACAATAAATATTCCTGACAGCAATTTTAGGTTTACATATAATGATGCAATATTAAATTATCTTTCATAACAGCTCATAAGCATAATTTAAACATAAACTTTTACTCTGAATTTCTTGTTAAGCAATTGGATCATTTGTTGTTATAGCCTCTTTGTTTTTAGAATCTTTCCTTATACTGATAATAGTGCCGGGAACTAGAGTGATCATCTGGGACATCATGGGGTATTTTGAGGCTTCTGGCTATTTGCATTATATCAACATTGTGATAAAGATAAACATATAACATATAACTGTGGCTTTCCGTGAGGAGATAATTGTTACTTGCCTGCTCCTTATCATAGATATTAAGAATCTTGATTCATGAACCTCAGATGCTTTAAAAGAAATAGACAAAAAAGATATTAGCAGCACTTATTATGAGATGTCCTCATCCTTAAGCTGGCCGCACACTTGAGGTAGTTTTTGGCCAACAGCTATTCCTCCCGACTCCACTATACACGTACATGTGCTTTTAATGGATAGAAGTGAGAAAGCCGCTGCCACGTTCCTCTGGAAGCAGCTTATCTATTTGCAAACGACAGGATCAGACATGTTGGAATTAATCATTCTCAACCCTTCTCTCCACCGACATCTGCCGTCGAGGGAGTGTTGGGATGCCACCATATACATAAGATAGTCGACATACATCTAATATGTTTGGCCAGCCTTAGGGCTCATACACAAGGGCATATTATTTGTATGTTTTGTATGGAGCTGTAATAGACCTTATATAGAGGTGCATGGGGCCTCTACTGTACCTCTGTTTCATCTGATGGGAATTGGAGGTTGCACGGAGGTTTAAGGAAAATATTTTTTGAAGTAATGTGCACACATTTTTTACAGGTCATGCCCACTTTACAAGGCTTTCCTCAATCGTTCAGTGCTAAAAATTTGCCTTGCATTCCTTTTTTTTTAAATAAATTCTAGTGCAAAGAAAATATAAATCAGTTGACCATAGCAACCAACCGGATTACAGCTGTACTTTTTCAGGGCAGTCATAGGTAAAATCTAAATGTTTCTATGGGCAACTGCTACACCAGAACTAAGCTCAGTACATATATACAGGACTAGAACCAAGCTCAGTAAATATATACAGCACCAGAACAAAGCTCAGTACATATATACAGCACCAGAACAAAGTTCAGTACATATATACAGAACCAGAACAAACTTAGTACATATATAAGTAGTGTACGGCTGGCACAGGGTAAGCGGAGCAGGCCCAATATGGAGGCGGGAGATATGTCTTAAACGGGCTTTAATCCTGGTTAACGGGCCTACTGTAACTTTCCCACTTTTCCTTGGGCTAAACGCACACCAGTGATAAGGGGGGGTTTTGCACTAAGGATAAGAGGATGGCAGTCTCTAGTTCTGCCAAAGAAATTCTCAGTGTCTACTCCTGTCCTGTTGGTGTGTGAGGTCTCCTTGCTCTTTACGGGCAAATTAAAGACAGGAGGTTGCAATAAAGTGAAACAATTATCCCACCGTTTCTTTACTTTCCATAACTTGTAAAACTCTTCCAATTTGGAGGCAGTTCTTATAATAAACAGTTTTTCATCAATGGGCTCGAAATTCTGGAGTTGAAGTAGAGTTCTAACAAGTGTCAAATAATGTACACAAAAAGTAATTTGAAAGTTGCTAAAAAAAACTGATTAGCCAGGCTGGAAGCCTAAGGCCTAATCATACATAAAAGTGACCTGGAAGTTATCAAAAATTACTAAGTCAGGCCCGAAGGTTCTTACTTAGACATGGCTGTAAGACCCAAAGAAAATGTTTTCTCAGAGACTTCTATTCTGTTCTCCTCCGATACTAGCACATATCGTGCTCCATCCATTCTCTGTCCAACGCCTATAACTTATCCTAAGAAAGGGAGCAAATCTTTTATAACTTTAGCTCCTCCCTCTTCCAGAACAATCTCCAGGTCATACTACCTAAGTATTGGGGAGAGCCCTTCACTCCTGCTCCAGCCTCAGATGGTAAGACCCAGGTATTCAAAGATACAATTGAATTTACATTTAAAGTGACAGTACACAATAAGTACAAGTTCATTATAAAACACCATAAAACATTGTAAAACACATTATACTTGCAATGAATACTTTGTAGTGTTTTGTGGGACACAACATATATAGCACGAGAACAAAGCACAGTACATATATACAGCAGCATCAATAATATAGCTCAGTACAGAGATAATTTGTAAAGCCAGGTTAACCTTAGCCATAATTTGTACGAAGTGAAACTACAGCTTTCAAAATGAACTGAAGAATGGTAAAGATTTGCGGTGCCCCATGAAGGTAGTGCCACACAATGTGGCCCCTGAAAAAATAACAACACACCCACACACCTGGCCTCTTCTAGTCTAGCAGAACTTTTGCAGAAATAGCATCAGCAGCACAATTACATCATTGCGCCATCTGTATTACAAGCAAAGCAGGAAACTGCTCCTGAGAAAGCCAGTTAAGGCTTTTTAATTGGACTTCCTATATACCCCGGTTCCACAAACCAGCTGTCATTTTAACAACTAGTTATGGAGAAACGGAAAGAGCCTAACCCTGTAGGTTAGGCTTTGGATGTTGTAGATCTAGATTTTTCTAAAGCATTTGATGCAGTTGTACCTAAACATTGGTACATAAAACAAGAATGCAGGGACAGATGAAAAACATGTGTATTTAAGTTAATATCTGGGAAGGTCAGGAACAAAGCGTGGTTATTTATGAAGTATACTAAGACTGGGTCAAGATTCTAATGCATACCTACCAACTGTCCAGTTTTTCACTGGATTGTCTCATGAAACAAAACTCAAAAGGAGAAGGGATTTTACAACTGAGCCAAAAATTTGCATTTTTGGAAGATTTTCTGGGCATTTCTGGGCAAATCAGGGGAGGAGCTTAAAATGTCCTGCATAAGGTATTTCGAATGTTTGGAGGAATGTTATTGACTTTTTACAAGGGTTAGTATTAGGGACTATATTTTTTTGTATGTTTATAAGTCATCTTGTAGATAACATACAGAGTAAAATTGTAATATGTGCAGATGATACTCACCCAGGAAATTTGTAGAGAATTGTATTAATTTGTTTCATTTGTGTCCGTTACACTATGTATTTGTCTCTTTGCTGTATACTTCTGGATAGTGCGCCAATATCCAGAGAAGGATGTCCAGTCAAAAACAGGAGAGAGACGATGGAATGCACAGGGGTATGAGAGTTGGTGAATCAGTCCGATGGGAAACTCAGAGAACTTTCTATTCAGGATGAACACCCTGTGTTTTATATTGTTATAGTGGACATTATCAATATAGTTTATATAATTTATGTTATATTATACGTTGAAGGCTGATATTTAACCCCTTAACGCTCAGTGACGTACTATTCTGTCATGGAAACCATCCCACTCGCGCTCCATGACCTAATAGTACGTCACGGGAGGAAAGGCCATTTCGGCCGTCTTCCCGACACATACAGGAGCTGTGACAGCTGCTGTCTCGTACAGCAGCTGTCACAGCTCCTTCAACGGGGACCGATCGCTGTGTCCCCGCTGATTAACCCCTTAAAAGCCGCGTTCAATAGCGATCACGGCTTCTTAGGGGTTAAACCACCATCGACGGCCTGCTACATGATAGCGGGCAGTGATGGTGGCTATGGCAACCGGATGCCTAACAATGGCGTCTGGCTATGCCATCTACGGAAGCCTAGTGGGTCCTGACAAAGTCAGGACCCACTATGCTTGCTGTCAGTCTGGAACTGACAGCTCCAATACACTGCACTACGCATGTAGTGCAGTGAATTAGAATTGCGATCAGGGCCTCCTGCCCTCAAGTCCCCTAGTGGGACAAAGTAATAAAGTTAAAAAAAGTTGTGTAAAAATAAGAAAATAAAAGTTTTAAAAGTAATAAAAGTAAAAATCACCCTTTTTCCCTTATCATACCTTTATTATTAATAAAAATACATAAATAAACTCTACATAATTGGTATCATCGTATCCATAACGGCCTGAACTACAAAATTATTTCATTATTTATCCCGCGCGGTGAACGCCATAAAAGAAAATAATAATAAACCGTACCAGAATCACAATTGTTTGGTCACTTCACCTCCCAAAAAATGGAATAAAAAGAGATCAAAAAGTCGCATGTACCTAAAAATGGTACTGATCGAATCTACAGTTTGTTACGCAAAAAACAAGTCCTCGCACGGCTTTCTTGATGGAAAAATAAAAACGTTATGGCTCTTAGAATAAGGCAACACAAAAAGTAAATGATTTTTTACAAAAAGTATTTTATTGTGCAAACGCCATAAGACATAAAAAAACTATAAACATATGGTATTGCCGTAATCGTATCGCCCCGCAGAATAAAGTGAATATGTAATTTATTGCGCACGGTGAACGCTGTAAAAAAAATAGAATAAAAAAACAATAGTATAATTGCTGTTTTTTAGTCACCACGCCACCTAAAAATAGAATAAAAACTGATAAAATAGTCGCATGCGCCCCCTGAAAACTGCAGTGAATTCCTCAAGGGGTCTAATTTCACTTTTGGGGGGTTTCCATTCTCTTGGCACCACAAGACCTCTTCAAACCAGACATGTTGCCTAATAAAAAGGAGGCCTCAAAAGCCACTAGATGCTTCTTTGCTTCGGAGGCCGGTGCTTCAGTCCATTACCACACTTAGGCCACATGTGGGATATTTCTCAAAACTGCAGAATCCAGGCAATATTTATTGATTTGCGTTCCTCTAGTAAAACCTTAGGTTTTACAGAAAAAAAAATTGAATAAAAATGCTGTTGTGAATACTTTGAGGGGTCTAGTTTCTAAAATGGGGTGTTTGATAGGGGTTTCTAATATATGGGCCCCTCAAAGCAACTTCAGAACTGAACTGGAACCTAAAAAAAATAAAAAATGAGGCAATACTACATTATACTGATAATGAGCAGGGCCCACCTTTAGATGGCCCCAGTTTTGACCGTTTGTATAAACAGAGACCCTTATTAGACCGTTTCAGTGCCCGGTTTGCCCAAACATACAGCCCCGAGAAGTGTATTTCTGTTGATGAGTCCCTGGTATGTTTTAAAGGGAGGTTTCAATTCTGCCAGTACCTGCCGAGTAAGAGGGCAAGGTATGGTGTGAAAATGTATAAACTGTGCGAGAGTGCATCATACCTACAAATTTAGGAGATATGAAGGGAAGGACACCAGTATTCAGTCCCCAGAATGTTCCCCCTTACTGGGATTAATACAAAAACTGTGTGGGATTTGGTGCACCCACGGCTGGACCAGGGTTACCACCTCTACCTGGATAATTTTTATACCAGCGTCCCACTCTTCAACTGCTTCGCTTCCAGAAGTACTGCGGCATGCGGCACTGCTAGAAGAAATCTGAGAGGCCTCCCTAAGACTCTGCTGGGGCAAACAAGAAGGGGTGAGAGCAGGGCAAAATCTAGCAGCAACATATTGTGTGTCAAGTACAAGACAGGAGAGATGTTCTTGTATTGACAACAATACATGGCCACACCAGTACCCATGTCCCTGTACGAGGTACCATTACAGAGACCCCCAAACCAGACTACATCCTTTACTACAATAGGTACATGGGAGGGGTGGACTGGTCAGATCAAGTCCTGAAGCCCTACATCGCAATGTGGAAATCGAGGGTGTGGTATAAGAAGCTGGCCGTGCACATCATACAGATGGCTTTGTACAATGCGTACGTGCTACGTCGATGTATAGGCCAGAGGGGAACTTTCCTGGAATTTCAAGAGGTGGTTATCAAGAAACTAATTTTTAGGGTCCAAGGAGGGGGGGGCACCCAGTACTTCTGGAAGCAAGGCCACCCGCATCGTACCAGGGCAACACTTCCAGGAGAAGTTCCCCAAACTGGCAAGAAGGGAAAAAATCAAAAGAGGTGCAAAGTCTGCTATAAGAGGGGGATAAGGAAGGACACAATATATCAATGTGACACGTGTCCCGAAAAACCAGGGCTCTGTATGAAAGAGTGTTTTAAATTTATCATACATCCCTTGATTTTTAATCTACCCCAGTTTTACTTAGCCTGATACACTCTGCACAGCTTGTCCCCCCTCATCTTTCCCTTCTGAGCCCTGCTGCGTGCCCAGGCAGTTGTCAACAGCCACATTGAGGGTATTGCCGTACCTGGGAGAACACACATTACAGTTTATGGGGTGTACGTCTCCGGTCAAAATGCTCACTACACCACTAGATGAATGCCTTAAGGGGTGTAGTTTTTAAAACGGGGTCACTTCTTGGGGGTTTCAACTGTACTGGTACCTCAGGGTCCTCTGCATACGTGACTTCGCACCAGAAAATCCCCAGTAGGCCAAATGGTGGTTCTTTACTTCTGAGCCCTCCCATGGGCCCAAACGGCAGTTTATCACCACAAATGGTGTATTGCCGCACTCAGGACAAATTGAGCAAAAAAATGGGATATTTTATTCCTTGTGAAAATAAGAAATTTTGAGCCAAAACGACATATTATTGGAAAAAAATATGTATTTTTAAATTCCCAGCCTAATTCAAATCATTTCTGTGAAAAAACTATGGGGTCTAAATGGTCACAATACCCATAAATGAATTCCTTGAGGGGAATTTTTATTTTTTTTTAACTTTACAGCCCAATTCAAATAAAGTCTATGAAAAAACTGTGGGGGGTATTACTGCACTCAGGAGAAATTGGGAAACAAAATGGGGTATTTTGTACCCTGTGAAAATTAGACATTTTGATGAAAAATTACATCTTATTGGAAAAAAATTCATTTTTTTAATTTCACAGCCCAATTCAAATACGTGCTGTGTAAAAACTGTGGGTTCAAAATGGTAACAACAACCATAAATTAATTCCTTGAGGGGTGTAGTTTCCAAAATGTCACTTTTGGGGGATTCCTACTGTTTTGGCACCTCAACACCTCTTCAATCCTGGCATGCTGCCTAAAATATATTCTAATTAAAAAAGGTGCTTCTTTGCTTCTAGGGCTTGTGTTTTAGTCCACGAGCGCAGTAGAGACACATGTGGAACATTTCTAAAAACTGCAGAATCTGGACAATACATATTTAGTAGTGTTTCTCTGGTAAAATCTTCTGTGTTACAGAAAAAAATTGAATAAAGTGACCAATCAGCATCATGCACTCCTCTCCATTCATTTAATCAGCGCATAGGGATCCTTTTTATACTAACACATTAACGATACTGAAGTGGCTAAACAGTGAATAGACATTCCACGGGATGTCTATTCACAATCCCTGCACTTTGTTACCGTTTCTGTGGTAGTTACAGCAGAGCAAGCGTAATCTCGCTGTTACCTATCATCTACAGCGTAATCTCGCGAGATTACGCTTGCTCTGCTGTAACTGCCACAGAAACGGTAACGAAGTGCAAGGATTGTGAATAGACATCCCGTGGAATGTCTATTCACTGTCTAGCCACTTCAGTATCATTAATGTGTTAGTATAAGACAGCACACAGTGATCTAAAAGGATCCCTATGCGCTGATTTAATAAATGGAGAGGAGTGCATGATGCTGATTGGTCACTGATTGGTCAGCGTCATACACTCCCCTGTACAACACCCACTTGGTTATATAGTAAAACACGCCCAGTTGTCCATTGAGCAACTCATTAGCATAAATCTAAAATCGCTAATAAAGTGGTGAAAATAGATTGTTTTTTTAAATAAAATTAGTCATTACTGTCACCTACATTGTAGCGCCGATCTCCTTTTGTAGGAGATAGAGCACTTATAATGTGGTGACAGAGCCTCTTTAAAGGGAATGTGTTGGCAGAAAAACATGTTGTTTTTTTTTTAATTAAACATTTAGTGTGTAGGTGATTAAACATTGTTCAAATTTTTTTTATTTTTTTCACGAGTCAGGAAATATTATAAATTAGATCCTAATTTATAATATTTCCCATTGCTGGTCACTAGATGGAGCTATTCCCAAAATTGCAGCATTGCAAAATTGGGTAAAAAGCCCTCGCTCTAGCGAGCTCTCAGCATCCCCCCCTCCTTTATCCTGGCTAGTGCCGGGATAAACGAGGGGTTTGAACGGTCTATCCTCCTACACTGTGTCTCGCCATTTTTTGAGCTAACACACAGTGTAGTAGGTTTACATACAGTAGTAAACGTACACAAACACGAACATACATTGAAATCTCTTACCTGCTCCTGCCGCCGCGGCTCCCTCCGGCCCGTCCGCTCCGTCTGCTGCCGCTGGTCCAAGTGCACAAGTCCGGAAGCCGCGACCGGAAGTAGTAATCTTACTGTCCGGCTGCGACTTCCGTTCCACAGGAAAATGGCGCCGGACGGCACCAATTTCAAATTGGACTGTGTGGGAGCGGCACATGCACAGTTCCCACACAGACGGCGTACACAGAAGTGGATGGGACGGGAGCCGTTCGCAGTCCCTATGGGACTGTGGCTGCCGTATTCCATGTCTGTATGTGTCGTTAATCGACACATACAGAAATGGAACAAAAAATAGCAGCCCCCATAGGGAAGAAAAAGTGTAAAAATAAGAAAAAGTAAAACACAAACACACAAATAAATATAAACGTTTTTAATAAAGCACTAACATCTTTAACATATGAAAAAAAAAAATTGTGATGGCACTGTTCCTTTAAGGCCAAAACAAGGCTGCGTCCTTACGGGGTTAATATTAATTGAATTATTATTTTTATATTTTTTTTTTATAGATTTTCTCTTTGTTTCAGAACGCAGGCTTTTATAATGATTTTGTACACTATAGGCTTCTAAAAGTAGAATTGCTCAGTCTTCAGTATGAAGGTGCATCCACATTTATAAAGAGTTGTGCACAAATCACATTACCTCCATATTCAAGCATCCAGCAGGAGGTCTGCAGATTTTAGTAGAAGACAATACACATTGGGGTATCTGGCGATCAGCGTTAGGTGCTAAGCTGCCCAGCCACACCATCTGCACCCAGACTACAAGGAGCGCCAAGCCACCAAGATTCTAATAAGACTGCACGGAGTACCCAGTAATACTGGCCATAACCCATTACCAGACTGCACTCATAGAGAAGTGTGGGTATAGCACTACTATGCAGTAGCATGGCAGTATAGATAAGGAGACTCCATCCTCTCCGCTTGTTAGGTGACTGACAAAGAGACAATTTTATATTTTATTTTGTTTTTATCTCATTGTTCCTCTAACAATAAAATAGATTTATTTATTTAAAGATCATTAATTCTCTATGTGAATTTATTATAACACATGACCGGTTCATAGGCTCATGAATATAATAAGTCATCATGTGATAAGTTATTTTTAGTAACACACTTTGTAGATTGAATCCTGGTAATTATATAAAGACATTGTACCCCGGTCTAGAGGTAGTCACCCCGTCTGTGGTACAGGAGTAGATGATGGATTCCAGTACCCATAAGCTCTATCATGTACATGGTTATGATTCGAGACAATATCTGGAGCATTACTTTTCAGATAAATCTGACATGGTCTTTGGAGATGACACCTTGAAATTTGCCATTGAAAATCTTAGAGAAGTTTTCGCAGTGGGTATGTATCCTGATTTTGTGACTCCTAAGATATGTTGACACGTGTATTCTTATATTTTGAACTGGTTTTAAACAATTGCAAACAACTGAATACAAATTGAGCAAACTTGTTTTTTTGGGGTGTGAGAGATCAGAGATGGTGAAAATACTGCCCCAGTCTTAGCAACTGGAAAAACACAGGGTGCAGAACAAAGCCCTTGTCATTGTATATGATGAAGAATATCGGGTGTCAGGGTTTAGTAAAGTCATGTTTTTTTCTTCTCTAACCTCGAGAACCCGGGAAAACTTTTTGGCAAATGTTGAAGGGCATCTAAAAAATTCTAATTTTGTGTGCAATTACCTAAATCTGCTGTTATCTGACAATTTGTGGTTTATCAGTTTAAACTGCTGTTATTTTCTGATCTCTTCTAACTATGTTTTTTATAAACTAGAACCTGATCTCTATAATCTACAGTTTGATGTTTAATGACAGTAATCCATACTAAAGAATAATGCACCAACATACACTACCATTCAAAAGTTTGGGGTCACCCATACAGTTTTGTGTTTTCCATGAAAACTCACACTTATATTTATCAAATGAGTTGTAAAATGACTAGAAAATATAGTCAAGACATTGACAAGGTTAGAAATAATGATTTTTATTTGAAATAATAATTTTCTCCTTCACACTTTGCTTTCATCAAAGAATGCTCCATTTGCAGCAATTACAGCATTGCAGACCTTTGACACTCTAGCTGTTAATTTGCTGAGGTAATCGGGAGAAATTTCACCCCATGCTTCCAGAAGCCCCTCCCACAAGTTGGATTGGCTTGATGGGCACTTCTTGCGTACCATACGGTCAAGCTGCTCACACAACAGCTCTATGGGGTTGAGATCTGGTGACTGCGCTGGCCACTCCATTACAGATAGAATACCAGCTGCCTGCTTTTTCCCTAAATAGTTCTTGCATAATTTGGAGGAGTGCTTTGGGTCATTGTCCTGTTGTAGGATGAAATTGGCTCCAATCAAGCGCTGTCCACAGGGTATGGCATGGCGTTGCAAAATGGAGTGATAGCCTTCCTTATTCAAAATCCCTTTTACCTTGTACAAATCTCCCACTTTACCAGCACCAAAGCAACCCCAGACCATCACATTACCTCCACCATGCTTGACAGATGGCGTCAGGCACTCTTCCAGCATCTTTTCAGTTGTTCTGCGTCTCACAAATGTTCTTCTGTGTGATCCAAACACCTCAAACTTCGATTCGTCTGTCCATAACACATTTTTCCAAGCTTCCTCTGTCCAATGTCTGTGTGCTTTTGCCCATATTAATCTTTTCCTTTTATTAGCCAATCTCAGATATGGCTTTTTCTTTGCCACTCTGCCCTGAAGGCCAGGATCCTGGAGTCGCCTCTTCACTGTAGACGTTGACACTGGCATTTTGCGGGTACTATTTAATGAAGCTGCCAGTTGAGGACCTGTGAGGCGTCTATTTCTCAAACTAGAGACTCTAATGTACTTATCTTGTTGCTCAGTTGTGCAGCGGGGCCTCCCACTTCTCTTTCTTCTCTGGTTAGAGCCTGTGTGTGCTGTCCTCTGAAGAGAGTAGTACACACCGTTGTAGGAAATCTTCAGTTTCTTGGCAATTTCTCGCATGGAATAGCCTTCATTTCTAAGAACAAGAATAGACTGTCGAGTTTCACATGAAAGCTCTCTTTTTCTAGCCATTTTGAGAGTTTAATCGAACCCACAAATGTAATGCTCCAGATTCTCAACTAGCTCAAAGGATGGTCAGTTTTATAGCTCCTCTAAACAGCAAAACTTTTTACAGCGGTGCTAACATAATTGTACAAGGGTTTTCAAGTGTTTTCTAATCATCCATTAGCCTTCTAACACAGTTATCAAACACAATGTACCATTAGAACACTGGAGTGATGGTTGCTGGAAATGGGCCTCTATACACCTATTGCATTGAAAACCAGACGTTTGCAGCTAGAATAGTCATTTACCACATTAACAATGTATAGAGTGTATTTCTGATTAATTTAATGTTATCTTCATTGAAAAAAACTGTGCTTTTCATTCAAACATAAGGAAATTTCTAAGTAACCCTAAACTTTTGAACGGTAGTGTACATTTTCTGCTCAGGTTACCATTAATGGCAGAAATAACATACTTTATTACTTATTATTATTATTATTATTATTATTATTATTATTATTATTATTATTATTATTATAATAATCATCATACTTATACTTAGAGGTTGTTGTGATATTAGGATGGAGATGTCACTTTCTTTGTCACATTAGACTGCACATAAATGACAGCTCGGCAAACTTGTTGATTGGGAGATTCTACACAGGGTCAGGTCCAGTCACATCACAGGAACTCAAATAGTAAAATAGGTACAAAAAGTCATCATGGGTTAGTTCAGGAATACGCAACCTTTTTGTATGCTGGTGAAATAAAGAATCAATGATGAAGTACTCCGTCTGCCATGCAAATATGAACGTCATATAAGACAAACAGTTACCATGTATGTATCATAAATCAATTGAACAGTTAATTAAACTAACATTTCAGTGTGACCCATGTCCCTGACTTTTTTTGCAAAAATTATACATCTGTGGTGCGTACCAGCAGGGTGGGTGCACATAGGAGAGACTGTGGCTACTGATCACTAGCTTGAGCGCGCTGCACACAGAGAAAGCGACTGCTGAACACCGGCTAGGCAGAACTTCACACAGGAGCTGCAGCTACTGAACACCGGTTTGGCAGGGGGAAAATAGGAGAGACCACACTACTGAACAACAGCTTGGGGGGGTGGGGTGCACAAAGTAGAGCTGTAAACTTTTGCTAACGTTTTCTTTTACAGAGCAGTTACAAAACTCCGTCCTTGTGGCGATGATCACCAGGAGAGAGCAGCGCTTCACTATGCACTTGGCAACTCTGAACACCATGACAGAGAGCAGTGCTGCATTGTGTGCACTGCTCTCTCTTTTGATCACCGCCGCCAAGCACATATTGAAGGGCCACTAAGTGCCACTATCTCTCGCTGTGTTGAGCGCTGCCAAAAACAGAAATGGTGCTGGTCACTGGGAGAAGGAAGTATGCCAGAAAACCATGCCCCAAGTGCCGACTGTGGCACCGGTGCCATAGGTTGCTGACCCCTGGGGTAGATCAAGGAAAATATGTGAAAAAAAAGCTAACCGAGAGCACATCAATGTAATATAGGCAGTAAAAGGTCTAGAAATTAGAAACCATTGGAGTCGTAAGTGAAGCTGTAGATGTGAGTCTGTAAAAAAAACTAAATGAACCAGAATGTAGCTCATAAATTCTTAAAAAGTTGATTTAATTTTCTCAAAAATTTTTGCAAGATAATAATGTCTACTAGGACTTCTGAGCCTGACAATATGGTTTTGTTCGAAGCCTCATACATATAACTTCCCTTAAGACACCTTATCTGGTTTCTGTGTGTCCAGTGTGGTGCTTTAGAATATGCAATCCAGCCAGGTGGGTCTAGCACCTTATTTTCTTAATCTACATTATACAGAACATACTACACAAGGGCCCCAATGTTTGCTTTTTTTCATCTTTTGGTATTTCATTCTACATCTAGATCCATGAGTTGCAGCCACCAGGGCCGGCCTTATGAGTGTGCGACCTGTGCGAGTGCACAGGGCGCTGAGCCCTCTTTAAATGTAGGGGGCGCCACTGAGCATGTCATTTTATGAGCTATCTATCCTCTGCTTCTGGTTACACACAAGGAGAAGACAGGTGTAGAGGCAGCAAGAGTAGAGAAGGAAAGTCCACCCACAGGCTGCTCCTGCAAGAATCCTCTGAGCAAGGGATAAGCTAAGTGCCTAATGGAGAATTTTTCTGCTGTTTTTGTCTATATATGTGCCTGTGTTACTATATGTGTATCTGTGTGTATCTATGTGTCTGTGTATATACAGATGTAGCCGTCTTTATCTTGACTTTTAACGCATTAAATACACAGTGGCAGGATCCTTTATCTTGACTTTTTCAATGACTTTTCAATGGCTTTTGTTGTGTGACATCTCGCTGCAGCAAGTTATCAGAGTCAAGATAAAGATGGCTACATCCGTAAGTCTCTGTGTTTGTATGTGTAAATGTTCTAATATGTGCATGTAAAAAATTGCACCTACATAAGGTACAACTCGTCCCACAAAAAACAAAGTCTCATACAGCTACATCAAATAAAAAAAAATTTAAGTTATGAGCTCAGGATTCAAAGAGGGAAATATAAAAAAAAATGTTATGTCCTCAAGGCCAAAATTGTCTGTGTCCTTAAGGGATTAAAACATATTGAAGACATTTGTATTTTTCTAGTTACGGCCCCATGAGCCTCCCTTCTCCTTCACTTTCCTCTTACTACAGGACCTCAGATGATTGCAGTCTTCACCTTCTAAAAAAACTTTGACGTCATCGATTTATAGAACATTTGAGGATTATTTAATATGTTTAAGATTTTGGGTATTGGAAACCCAATGTTTACATCGTTTGCTAGAAGTGATACAGACATATGTCCTTGTTTATCCATAAAATCTATGAAGATTCAACATATTAAATGTTTCAGTAGTCAAACATTTTTTCTGCAGGTCATATTAATGGAGACATCTTGATTGACCTCAGTTCTGGTTCCATGGTTCATCATCTATATTCAGCCTGTGAGTTTTTTGAAAACATCATAGTGTTGAAGGCCAATAACAGATGCATCATGGAGCTGAAGAGATGGGTGGACGAACGTACGGGAGCATTTTATTGAGGCCATATATCAACTCTTCTTCAAGAAAAAGAAGAAAACAGGTGACGTATTTGTCCAAATATCAAGATAAAAACCAATGTCATTGTGATTGTTGCTTCTTATACCCAGATACTTCTCAACAAGTGACTCTCCCAGTATAGCTCCCCCTAGGACATATTATACATGCAGATTGTTGGTACCCAGAGGAATAACTCTACATTTATCTACATTAAACATAATTTGCCAAGTGGATGCCCAAACACTCAGTGTGCCAGATCGGCTTGTAATTTCTGAACATCTTCCATAGACTGAACTATATTACATAGCTTGCTGTCATTTGCAAAAATAGAAACAGTGCTTTTAATACCATCCTCTATATCATTAATAAATAAGTTGAATAATAGTGGTCCCAGCATGGAACCCTGGGGTCACCTCTTATAACCGGGGACCATTCAGAGTAGGAATCATTGACCACAACTCTCTGGATACGGTCCTTGAGACAATTTTCAATCCAATTACAGACTTTCTAAACCTATTTACCCATCAGGCGTCTATGAGGGACAGTGTCAAATGCCTTTTCAAAGTCCAAAAACACTTTATCCACAGCGGCCCCTCTGTCTAGGCTTCTACTCACCTCTTCATAAAAACAAATCAGGTTAGATTGACAACTTCTGTCCTTAGTAAAACTGTGCTGGCTGTCACTTATAATACTTTTTTTTTGTCACATACTCCTGAATATAATCCCTCAATAGCCCCTCAAACATTTTTTCCACAATGAATGTTAAGCTTACTGGTCTATAATTACCCGGGGCAGACCTAGAACCCTTTTTGAAAATATGCACCACATTTGCCCTGCGCCAGTCCCTTGGCACTATACCAGTCACTAGAGAATCTCTGAATATGAGGGGGACAGAAATAACTGAACTAAGTTCTTTAAGAACTCTTGGGCGTAACCCATCTGGTCCCACGGCCTTGTGAACATTTATTTTATTTAACTTATCTTGTACCATATCTACATTCAGCCAATTCAGTACATTAGTTCATGTATTAACAGCACTGGCACTGGCTGCATCTGATACTCTTTCTTCTAATGCATATACAGCGCTAAAGAATTTAGTAACTCTGCCTTCTCTTGATCCCCTGTGACCAAATCCCCTATACCATTATTTAGGGGTTCTTCATGTTCAGATCTTGGCTTTTTTGCATTTATATATTTTCATTTTTTGAGATTTGTTTTACTATCCTTGGCCATTTGCCTTTAATTTTGTATTTTTGCTGATTTTATTACTTTTTTGCGGATTTTATTAAACTCTTTGTAATTTACAAAGGCTAAAGCTGTACCCTCAAATTTGTATTTTTCAAATGCCCTTTTTTTTGTCATATATTGCCGTTTTTACAGAAGGTGTAAGCCATAGAGTTTATACTTGTTACCTATAGGAATACATTTTGCACTATAAAGTAGATTTTAAGATTTCCCACTTATCATTTGTACCATTATTTGACATTAGTTGTTCCCAATCTATGTCCTGAATTGCAGCCCTCATCCCGGGGAAATTGGCCTTCTTAAAATTAAGTGTTTTTGCCCTCCCCGCCTGTGTTTGTTTTTTACAGTATAGGTAAAATATAACTATATTGTGATCACTGTTACCGAGGTTTTCACGAACATTGACATTCCCAACAAGCTCTGCATTATTAGAAATGACCAGATCCAATAGAGCTTCACCTCTAGTCGGGTCTTCCACAAACTGGCCCATAAAATTTTCCTGCAACAGGTTGAGGAAATGTCTCCCCTTTGCAGTTGAAGTCGAAACATGACACCAATTAATATCCCGGTAATTAAAATCTCCCATTATCACTACAGTACCAGCCTGTGCAGCCTGTTCCATCTGTTTATATAGCTGATCTTGCATTTCCTCAGTTATATTGGGGGGTCTATAGATTGCACCAAAAATATTTTTTTCGGTGTTTACCTCCCTTTGTAATTCGACCTACAAGATTTCAACCTCCTCACAATCTTCACCCACTATTGTCTCTTTCACACTCGCTTTCATATCACTTTTCACATACAGACATACACCACTGCCTTTCCTATTTGTCCTGTCTTTTCGAAACAATGTAAAACCCTGAAGATTTACAACCCAGTCATTAGAAGAGTCCAGCCATCAACTATATCAATATGTTCCTCCAGTACCAAGGCCTCAAGCTCACCCATTTTTCTTGCTAGACTTCTGGCATTTGTGAACATACACTTTAACTTGCGTTTCAATTTCTCGCATTCAGTATTAGAAATGTGATTATTTGACATTATTTGTGCATTTTTATCTTTAATATTGTTTTGGAACAAGGGGATCTCCTTATCTTTTTGCCTAATCCTCTCCCTACAGTCATTTTTCGTAGACCCCTTTCTACTGCCCTTAACTACATTAACCCAGATACTTAGCTGATATTTATGAACCATGTTTTCACCCTCCTAACTGCATGCTCAGTGAGCAGCATGCTCCGCTCAAGATTGTCTATTGCCCTCTGTGTTGCATTTTGCTTCACCAGATCTCTAATGCGAGCTTCCAGGTGAACAACATGCTCACATCTGCCACAGAGGTATTCACCTGGAAAATCTTGCTCCAGTCTTGCATACACATGGCAACTGTGCACTGAAGAAAACCTCCAAACCTGCTGGCCATTATCTCAACTACAAAAAACAGTGCACAATTTAGAAAGTAAAATAAAAGAAGAGTACTTACAGAAAATTTAACTCCTCCTTTGAACACCGGTTTATTAACTCCACTTATTTCACAAGGCACTTAGTCCACCAAGCTCATTGAGAGCGATTTTGATCAAATTGTTTGAGCCCACCTGCTGAGACAATTAGACAATGGCATCCTCTTTTAAGTGGGTCCCTAAACGAAAAATATTCTGTTACGGGTCTAAACCTGCAGAATATACTCGGGGTGGGTATAAACGAGCTTTGCTCAATTGGGGTAAAGCTCGATCCTACCTACCCCGAGTAATGCAAATGTATTTATATATATATATAGTGTATTAGGTAGTCTTAGCTTTCACAGAGTGCTGCTGCAATGTTTTTTTCTTTACCTGTGTTTTTTTATATTGTTATAGTGGACATTATTGATATATATATTTTATGCATGTTATATTATACCTTGAAGGCTGATATTTATTTTTTATATCATTTTTGTTTTTTTAATTTATATTTTTGTTTTTTGATTGATTCTTTTCATATAGGACAGGAAAAAACGCACCAAACATATAAAGAGTTGTGGACAAACCACGTAACCTCCATTTTCAAGCATCCAGCAGGATATGGCCCGTAGAAGACAATACCCATTTGGGTTTCTGGCTGTCAGCATTAGGTGCTAAGCCACCCAGCCACAACATCTGCACCCAGACCACAAGGAGCGCCAAGTCACCAAGGTTTTAATAAGACCACACAGAGTACCCAACCATACTGCCCATAACCGATTACCAGACTACACTCATAGAGAATTGTGAGTATAGCACTACTATGCAGTAGCATGGCAGTATAGATAAGGAGACTCCATCCTCTCAGCTTGTTAGGATTGTAAAGCTCTGCATTCTGACAGACTGAAAAAGAGACAATTTTTTATTTTATTTTGTTTTTCTCTCATTGTTACTTTAACAATAAAATTGATTTGTTTATTTAAAGATCGTTATTTCTCTATGTGAATTTATTATAACACAAATTCCCATGACCGACTCATGACTATAATAAGTCATCATGTGATAAGTTATTCTTAGTAACACACTATGTAAATTGAATCCTGGTAATTATATAAAGACCTTGTGCCCCGGTCTAGAGGTAGTCACCCCGTCTGTGATACAGGAGTAGATGATGGATTCCAGTCCCCATAAGCTCTATCATGTACATGACTTTGATTCCAGACAATTTCTGGAGCATTACTTTTCAGATAAACCTGACATGGTCTTTGAAGATAATTGCTTGAATTTTTATATTGAAAATTTTAGACAACTTTTTGCAGTGGGTATGTATTCTGATTTTATTACTCCTAACATATATTGACCTGTAAATGATTCTATTTTTAACTCGTTTTAAAAAATTGTAAACAACTGATTAAAAATTGGGCAAACTTTTTTGGGGTGTGGGAGATCAGAGAGGGCAAACATACTGCCCCAGTCTAACTAACTTGAAAATCACAGGGAGCCGAGCAAATCCCTAGTCATTGTATATGATGAAGAATATCGGGTGTCAGGGTTTAGTAGAGTAATTGTTTTCTCTTCTCTAACCTCGAGAACCCCGGAAAACTTTTTGGAGGATGATTAAGAGCATCTCAAAAATTCTAATTGTGGATGCAATTACCTAAATCTGCTGTTATCTGCCAATTTGTGGTTTACCAGTTTGAGCTGCTGTTATTTTTTTATTTCTTCCAACAATTTTTTTTTATAAATTCCCTGATCTCTAGAATTTATGATTCTGTGTTCAATGACAGATATCCATACTTATTATTAAAAAAAAATGCACCAACAATCATTTTCTGCGCAGTTTATAACAAATGGCAGAAATAATAATATTATTTAATCGTACCCATATTTAGAGGTTGTTGTCATATTGGGATGGAGATATCACTTTCTTTGTCACATCAGACTGAACATGGATGACAGCTCGGCAGGCTTGATGATTGCAAGATTTTACACAGGGTCAGGTCCAGTCATGTCACAAGAACTCAACTACTAAAAGGGGAAAAAAAGTCACAAAGGGTAGATCAAGAAAAAAATGTGGGGAAAAATGCTAACAGAGAGAAAACCTATGTAGCACAGCCAGTAAATAGTATAGAAATCAGAAACCATAAGTGTCATAAGTGAAGCTTTAGATCTGTGAAGCTTTAATGAAACTGAACGAACCAAAATGAAGCTCATAAATCCTAAAAAAGTTGAGTGAGCACCGCTTCTTTAAAGAAGAACATACAGCGAAGGAAATAAGTATTTGATCCCTTGCTGATTTTGTAAGTTTGCCCACTGTCAAAGACATGAACAGTCTAGAATTTTTAGGCTAGGTTAATTTTACCAGTGAGAGACAGATTATATAAAAAAAAAAAAAGAAAATCACATTGTCAAAATTATATATATTTATTTGCATTGTGCACAGAGAAATAAGTATTTGATCCCCTACCAACCATTAAGAGTTCAGCCTCCTCCAGACCAGTTACACGCTCCAAATCAACTTGGTGCCTGCATTAAAGACAGCTGTCTTAAATGGTCACCTGTATAAAAGACTCCTGTCCACAGACTCAATTAATCAGTCTGACTCTAACCTCTACAACATGGGCAAGACCAAAGAGCTTTCTAAGGATGTCAGGGACAAGATCATGGACCTGCACAAGGCTGGAATGGGCTACAAAACCATAAGGAAGACGCTGTGTGAGAAGGAGACAACTGTTGGTGCAATAGTAAGAAAATGGAAGACATACAAAATGACTGTCAATCGACATCGATCTGGGGCTCCATGCAAAATCTCACCTCGTGGGGTATCCTTGATCCTGAGGAAGGTGAGAGCTCAGCCGAAAACTACACGGGGGGAACTTGTTAATGATCTCAAGGCAGCTGGGACCACAGTCACCAAGAAAACCATTGGTAACACATTACGCTGTAATGGATTAAAATTCTGCAGTGCCCGCAAGGTCCCCCTGCTCAAGAAGGCACATGTACAGGCCCGTCTGAAGTTTCAAATGAACATCTGGATGATTCTGAGAGTGATTGGGAGAAGGTGCTGTGGTCAAATGAGACTAAAATTAAGCTCTTTGGCATTAACTCTACTCGCCGTGTTTGGAGGAAGAGAAATGCTGCCTATGACCCAAAGAACACCGTCCCCACTGTCAAGCATGGAGGTGGAAACATTATGTTTTGGGGGTGTTTCTCTGCTAAGGGCACAGGACTACTTCACCGCATCAATGGGAGAATGGATGGAGCCATGTACCGTCAAATCCTGAGTGACAACCTCCTTCCCTCCACCAGGACATTAAAAATGGCTCGTGGATGGGTCTTCCAGCACGACAATGACCCGAAACATACAGCCAAGGCAACAAAGGAGTGGCTCAAAAAGAAGCACATTAAGGTCATGGAGTGGCCTAGCCAGTCTCCAGACCTTAATCCCATCGAAAACTTATGGAGGGAGCTGAAGATCCGAGTTGCCAAGCGACAGCCTCGAAATCTTAATGATTTACAGATGATCTGCAAAGAGGAGTGGGCCAAAATTCCATCTAACATGTGTGCAAACCTCATCATCAACTACAAAAAAGTCTGACTGCTGTGCTTGCCAACAAGGGTTTGGCCACCAAGTATTAAGTCTTGTTTGCCAAAGGGATCAAATACTTATTTCTCTGTGCACAATGCAAATAAATATATATAATTTTAACAATGTTATTTTATGTTTTTTTTTTTAATATAATCTATCTCTCACTGGTAAAATTAACCTAGCCTAAAAATTCTAGACTGTCCATGTCTTTGACAGTGGGCAAACTTACAAAATCAGCAAGGGATCAAATACTTATTTCCTTCACTGTACATGTGTAGCTAAGTGCAGCATGTAATGGACAGGGCTTCACAAACCCTGGGGCTCTTTACATTTTATTCTACCCTCCTCCGTTATTTAGATATCGTGCCGTTATATTTGGTGCCTGATATTTAAATAACCCCCTGAACTGTCAATGAGGCGTGTACTGGCAAGGGAGCGTGTTGCTATGGCTGTGACACTGTCCAATCAGATATGGACAGTGTTACAGCAAGAGCGAGGATAGAGGAGAGAGTGTGTGCGAGCGCGAGCGCACGCACTCACTCTTCAGCTTTCAAGATTAGTCTTCTGCAGAACTGGCAAGGGGGCGTGTCACTGCTACGGACAGTGTAAGAGCTGGGGAGAGGAGAGCGCACAGCGCTTACACTGTCCGTATCAGTGACACGTCACCTTGCCAGTTCTGCAGACAAAGTAAAAGACATCTCTCGCAAGAGCTGAAGAGATGAGAGTGCGCATGCGCGCTCTCCTCTTCCCAGCTCTCACACTGTCCGTAGCAGTGACATGCCCCCTTGCCAATTCAGCAGAAGACAAATGTTAATATCATT
This sequence comes from Rhinoderma darwinii, assembly GCF_050947455.1. NCBI lineage: Eukaryota > Metazoa > Chordata > Amphibia > Anura > Rhinodermatidae > Rhinoderma > Rhinoderma darwinii. The sequence continues at coordinate 13,634,891 of NC_134696.1, read as the reverse complement.
ATTGTCATATCTATCTATGTCTCTCATATCCATCCATCATATCTATAGATCATATCTATCTATTAGATAGATAGATAGATAGATAGATAGATAGATAGATAGATAGATAGATAGATAGATAGATAGATAGATAGATAGATAGATAGATAGATAGAAAAAGCAAGTTTGCGCACCATTCATTGTAAGCTCCGCCTCGCGCCCAGCGTGTAAGACATACACACATATTTGGTATCGTTAAAAACGGCAGAAGTTGCCAAATATGAATTTAGGTGTGTTAAACCAGTAACATGCACCAGATGTGAAAAAAAAAACACCTAATATCACATATGCATATTTTTTTTTATTTATTTCCCGTTTTTCCTTTTACATTTTTTAAAAGTAACATACACTACCGTTCAAAAGTTTAGGGTCACTTAGAAATTTCCTTAGTTTTGCAAGAAAAGCACAGTTTTTTTCAATGAAGATAACTTTAAATTAATCAGAAATACACTCTATACATTGTTAATGTGCTAAATGACTATTCTAGCTGCAAACGTCTGGTTTTTAATGCAATATCTACATAGGTGTATAGAGGCCCATTTCCAGCAACCATCACTTCAGTGTTCTAATGGTACATTGTGTTTGCTAACTGTGTTAGAAGGCTAATGGATGATTAGAAAACACTTGAAAACCCTTGTGCAATTATGTTAGCACCGCTGTAAACAGTTTTGCTGTTTAGAGGAGCTATAAAACTGACCTACCTTTGAGCTAGTTGAGAATCTGGAGCATTACATTTGCGGGTTCGATTAAACTCTTAAAATGGCTAGAAAAAGAGAGCTTTCATGTGAAACTCGACAGTCTATTCTTGTTCTTAGAAATGAAGGCTATTCCATGCGAGAAATTGCCAAGAAACTGAAGATTTCCTACAACGGTGTGTACTACTCCCTTCAGAGGACAGCACAAACAGGCTCTAACCAGAGTAGAAAGAGAAGTGGGAGGCCCCGCTGCACAACTGAGCAACAAGACAAGTACATTAGAGTCTCTAGTTTGAGAAATAGACGCCTCACAGTTCCTCAACTGGCAGCTTCATTAAATAGTACCCGCAAAACGCCAGTGTCAACGTCTACAGTGAAGAGGCGACTCCGGGATGCTGGCCTTCAGGGCAGAGTGGCAAAGAAAAAGCCATATCTGAGACTGGCTAATAAAAGGAAAAGATTAATATTGGCAAAAGCACACAGACATTGGACAGAGGAAGATTGGAAAAAAGTGTTATGGACAGACGAATCGAAGTTTGAGGTGTTTGGATCACACAGAAGAACATTTGTGAGACGCAGAACAACTGAAAAGATGCTGGAAGGGTGCCTGACGCCATCTGTCAAGCATGGTGGAGGTAATGTGATGGTCTGGGTTTGCTTTGGTGCTGGTAAAGTGGGAGATTTGTACAAGGTAAAAGGGATTTTGAATAAGGAAGGCTATCACTCCATTTTGCAACGCCATGCCATACCCTGTGGACAGCGCTTGATTAGAGCCAATTTCATCCTACAAAAGGACAATGACCCAAAGCACACCTCCAAATTATGCAAGAACTATTTAGGGAAGAAGCAGGCAGCTGGTATTCTATCTGTAACGGAGTGGCCAGCGCAGTCACCAGATCTCAACCCCATAGAGCTGTTGTGGGAGCAGCTTGACCGTATGGTACGCAAGAAGTGCCCATCAAGCCAATCCAACTTGTGGGAGGGGCTTCTGGAAGCATGGGGTGAAATTTCTCCCGATTAACTCAGCAATTTAACAGCTAGAATGCCAAAGGTCTGCAATGCTGGAATTGCTGGAAATGGAGCATTCTTTGACGAAAGCAAAGTCTGAAGGAGAAAATTATTATTTGAAATAAAAATCATTATTTCTAACCTTATCAATGTCTTGACTATATTTTCTAGTGATTTTGCAACTCATTTGATAAATATAAGTGTGAGTTTTCATGGAAAACACAAAATTGTCTGGGTGACCCCAAACTTTTGAACGGTAGTGTATATCTATTATTTTTTTATACAATATGGAAGCACAATATGTTCTGAGAAAAATAAGACCAAATACATGTGGATTTTAAGAGTAATAGAAGAACAATTTGCTTTTAAATTGGCACATGGCTAGAACTTGAAAATGGGCCTGGTCAGGAAGGGGGGTAAAGCCTCTGGTCAGGAAGTGGTTAAAAAGATTGCAGGCTTCACCTCCAAAAAACATTGGTGTCATCTACAGACCCTACTGAGTTGCAACTTCATAACTGCTCATCTTGTACTTATGAGAAGTATTACATTAACAACACCAAATCACGCCCCAAAAAACACATTAGAGGATTATATATTTTATTTTTTTCAGATTTTTGGGTATTGGAGACTCAATGTTTACATAGTTTGCTAGAAGTGATAGAGACATATGTCCTTGTTTATTCACAAAATGTATGAAGATTCAACGTATTAGATGTTTCAGTAGTCAAATGTTTTTCTGCAGGTCATATTAATGGAGACATCTTGATTGACGTCAGTATGGGTTCGATCATTCATCATCTATATTCAGCCTGTGAGTTTTTCAAAAACATCATCGTCCTGAAGGTCAATAACAGATGCATCATGGAGCTGAAGAGATGGGTGGACGACCGTACGGGAGCATTTTATTGGGGCCATACATCAGCACTTCTTCAAGAGAAAGAAGAAAACAGGTGACGTATTTGTCCAAATATCAAGAGATATAACCACTGTCATTGTGATTGCTGCTCCTGATACAACAAATATAATGGGAAATGGGGCAAAGATCCCGGAAAATGTTTACTCTATTTATACTCAGTTTAAGGTGTGAGTGGTATATTTGAAGCCTTCCACCGCAGGACTTGATATTTTGTATACTCTACAAGAATTTATAATTAAATCACTGGAATAGGACTAGAGTTTAGTTTAAAATGTAACTTTTACTTGTAACATATTTAAAAAGTGTGTAAAACAAATGACACACCAGGACAAGACTGTTTACAAAAAAATCTTCCTTATTGTACAGGAGATGTAGTGCTCCATGCAAAAAAAGTCAATTCAATATTGGTGATATTATCATTTCTTTGCAGAGTTTAAGAAAATGCTCCAAATTGTTGCAAAACATGTGAGTGATCTATTTCCCAGGAGGATAAATATAAATCTCTGTGGGGTAATGACCCCTCCTACCCGTTCCGTAGTGTGTTAAAGTCCTGTTTCGTTCTTATGGCTGGGGACTGGGAAGCCTCACTTGTTTCTTTCATATGATTTTAGGCAATCAATCATTGCTTTCTCCCGACGCGTTTCCTTATGGCCAGAATTCCTCAGGGGAGATAAGGCCAGATAACCTCCTTAACAGGGGGCACAAATTAAGTTGGAGCTGTTTTGAAGTTTAAATCTTCTGCAGTGGCAGAGATTCCTCATAGCACTTGTTTCCTCGTGCTGGAGTAAACGCTGGTTCCGGCATGTGACGTCCTCACCCACATGTGTTTTCTGTTGCTCTTTATACAGGTTATTCCCTCCCTCATTGTGCACTCCTCCAGTGACGTATCCAGGGGAGTGCCCCTTAGTTGAAGCTAATACAGAACGGAATCCAGAGCACCTCCCATTGGGTAGTGTCTGTCAGTGACTCCATGTTATCCAGCTCCTCCTACCACAATCACGGACCACTGCCTCTGTGATTGCTGCTGCTGGACATGAACAACTGTCAAAGACAGTTGAATCACCCTCAGCAAACAGCAAGTCAGCTTGCGTTACCGCATGCATTCACAATGTGAATCAGACCCAGTGCTGCCCGAGATTGGGAGAGAGGGGAGGGTGTGTCTGGCTTATCTACTGGTGTAGATGTAGTGTCTGTGGAAACAAATACAGAGAACTACATACCATTAACCCCTGCAAACCCGTTTATAAATTCCAAATTTGAGCTATTAAAGTGGGTTTTTGTTCTTTTATTTAGATATATTATTATTTAGATACTTTGGGCAGTAAACCTCCTGGGAAATAGATCACTCACATGTTTTGCAACAATTTGGAGCATTTTCTTAAACTCTGCAAAGAAATGATAATATCACCAATATTGAATTGACTTTTTTTGCATGGAGCACTACATCTCCTGTACAATAAGGAAGATTTTTTGGTAAACAGTCTTGTCCTGGTGTGCCATTTGTTTTACACACTTTTTAAATATGTTACAAGTAAAAGTTACATTTTAAACGAAACTCTAGTCCTATTCCAGTGATTTATCTATTTATACTCAGGTCAGATGTAAAAATTCTATTACCCACTCAGATAAATGTTATTATCAATAGGGTGTGATCTTATACAAGTTAATGCTGGAAAGGCACAGTATAATCCTGACACTTGGTGCCACAGTCTTTAGATGATTTCAGGCTTTACCTCTAGTATTGCAAGTCAATAGTCCAGTGCTAAGTACTGAGCCACCATGTTGATGTTGACTGTGGGACAATCACTTTACTTGTCTTTTTTGTTTTCCAGTGACCAGTTTCAGGACCAGGAATCAAAACTGAGATCAGCCATTCAACATATTGTGAAATACGACCTGGAGAAAGAGAATATGACAGACCCGCTGGTCTTACCACCAGCCGACTGTGTCATCAGTGCTTTGCTCCTGGATGTTATCAGCAAAGGTCAAGATGATTACATCAGATATCTGAGGAAGTTCTCTAGGTTGCTGAAACCTGGGGGACACCTCATAATAGTTGGGACTTTAGAAACAACATATTACACAGTCGGAAATGACAAGTTCCATGCTTTCACATATGATGAGGATTTTGTCAGGAAAGTTCTAGTTGGAGAAGGTTTTATCATTGAATACTGTAATGTCAAGGAGAGAATGGGTGTGAGTGACCTTACTGACTTTAAGGCAGTCATGTTTATTTCAGCTCACAAGGAGAAGTAGGTCTAATCTTACAACGTCTACATGTCATTACTTCATATGTTAAGCTTAAAAACATCTAATAATCAAAAAGAAGCTTCCTTAGTGCAGTATAGAATAGCATAAAAATAGTTGTTCGGTTCTTTTTGGGACTTTGCCTTGGATTGGTCCTAGATAATATTGCCGGGACCGAGTCTGATCATCTGGGACATCATGGGAGTCTGAAATCTTGGGATCAGTTGCTTTCTCATTGTTGTTCTGTTTCGTATCTGCTTTATATAAATAGTGTAATAAAGTGAAGCATAGAGCATTTAACTCTTTGTGTCCTTGGCTTGAGGAGGGGGGTTCCTGCTCCATAGATTTTACAGACCTTGATTTATGAGAAGAAACTTAATAACTTTAAAACAAAACAATATAATAATCCACAAGGGTTTTGCTCTATGATCTCATTTACTTATAGATTATTTTTAGGGAATCCTGTTAATTTACCTAATTAGAATCTAGTGCACAATATAATTGTCTAAAAAAAATTTTTTTACAGCCTTTAGTATAACAGATGTTTTGCAGTATATATCCCAGAGGGTGTATGTTGCTAGTGCTGTGTCTTTAAAATCCTCTAATGGTGCCACAACTTTAAAGTTAATACCCACCTCTGAAAATTATTTTGTTAACGGTCCAAATTTCTGTGCCTAATAATTTCAGAATTATACGGCAAAGGAAAATAGTTAATCCCTAGAAACCCGATAACAGAGAGCTTACTGCATACTGATATATTATTACTAGATGCAATGAGGGCCATATACAGCAATCTCCAAAACTTCTCATAGTGGTGACTGTAGAAAGCCAGAATGTTATCACCTAAAGGGGTTTTCACAGAATTATAAATTATCACCTATCCATGGGATAGGAGATAATTTTATGATCGCTGTGAGCTCCACCGCTGGGACCCCCATCAATCGCGAGAACGGGAGTCCCAAACCCCTAGATCCTCCTAATTGCACCCCCTGCTCCATTCAGTATCTATGAGAATGACGGAAACAGCCGATAGTGTGAATGGAGCTGCAGTGCGCATGCTCGACTGCTGCTCCAATGAATGTCCTCCTCACTGCGGTCAAGAAGTGAGAAGGCACATGGGGTTTAGGACCCTTGTTCTCACGATCGATGGGGGTTTGAGCAGTGGGGCACTCATTGATCAGAAAATGATTACCTAGGGGGTGTGGCTTAGCAAGCAAGGTAGAAGGACACCTTTCTCTGTAGCTTCCCTTATTGATGGTCTACAAGGTCCTGCTGAAACAGGTGTGCCCTCCTGTAAACCTGGGAGACATTACCCTACACCCTGAATAATCTCCTTCACCGTGCGCTTACATCTAGCAGCTCTGCCTGACAACATTTGGAAGTACCACATAGGCTGCTGAGGTTTATGGAACATCACTCTGACCCCCTTCCCCCCACTAACACACTGCCTTAGAAGTGAGGGTCACTGTGACCTATTGTCAAAACAGGTTTGCCACCTGTCTCCTATGACTTTCCACCTGAATTTATTTGTCCACCCAATCTAAAGTGTCTCCTCATGTTGAAGTACTGCCTTGATGGGATGGACGTAACAAGTGAGACAAAGTTTTAATCTATCTGGAGCGTATACCCACAAACACTTCCACAGTCCTGTTAGTGGGATGTTTGCCATCACAACGCCAACTATAGATTGCTGCTGATTTAACCCTTCCCTCCAACTTCCCTTACTCTTGCACTGGAGTAACCGAAATCACTTAATGACAGTGAGCTATGCTGTTGAAATGATCTTCTGTACACAAATGTAAAGGCGCCTTAAGCTCTTCCTTCTCTAAGGCTACATTCACATGAGCGTATCAGATTCCAGCGCGTTAAAAAAGTGTGTGAATCTGGTCCGTGTGTGTCGCGTTGTGCAATCAGTGTGGCATGTGTTTTTCACGCACTCGCAAAGCACATCTTTTTTTAAATTAAATTGATGCGCAAGTCACGCACAGCACAAGGATGTGCATCCGTGTGCTGTGCGTGATTTTCACGCACCCATTGACTTCAATGGGTGCGTAGGTGCGTGAAAAACCGCACCAATATAGGACATGTAGAGAGTTTCACACAACGGACACACGCTGCGTGAAAACTCCTGCATGCATGATTTCCACGTGCAGCACACGGACGTTATTCATGGTCATGTGAATGGGCCCTAACAGTTTAAAGGGAACCTGTCACCAACATTTCACCTATTAAACCGACTATACCTGGTGGTAGTGGGTGAAAAATCATTTCTATATAACCTATAATTATCTTCTTAGTCGGCTCTCTAGCTTTAGTATTTAGCTTTTTAGTGTTCCCACACCGTATGCTAATGAGCAGAAAAGAGTCAGATCTTCATTTGAAAAGAGTCAAATCTTCGTTTGGAAAGAGTCATATCTTCATTCCTCAAGTCTTTCCAAGTTTACTTCGCCTCCTTACTTTTGATTGACAGCTCCTCGCCTTCCCCCAGCACACAAAATCCTGCGCTTGTGCATTAATGTCCTCTTCTGGTGTGTGCGCACAAAGGGACACCGCATAATTACGATAAAAGGCGCAAAACGTTTGCAGACCGATATTTACAGTCGGAAGAGGAGTTTAGGAGCGGGGATAACGGCAATTAACTTTTTATAGCAGCGGCCAGTGAGGGAGAAGTAAAGTTCAATAGGTGAAATGCTGGTGACAGGTTCCCTTTAACAATGGTCAAGATTGGTCAACAGAAATTAAGAGAAAACAGTTCGACAACCAAGCAGAGAAATTTGGACAGTTACGTTAGGAAAAACGCTCCAGATTCTCAAAAACCTTCAAACATAGCTGCGCACTTTGAAAAGCCAAGCTCCTTAAAAAATGTGGATTCATTTCTGAAAGATGACGAGAGTGAATGCACTTTCCGTTTCGAGGTCCTTCATCAATGGAGCACTCATGAAAGCTTTATATCCCATTGTCAGTGACCTTCAGGAGATAAAGCAGGAAGTCCGATAAATTGGTCACAGAGTAAAACAATTTGAGACCTCCCAGGCACAGGTCAAGGTCATCTCAACAAAATAATCAATTGGCTAGTGGATCATAACTACAGAAACAGGCGTAACAACCTTAGACTTAAGGGAGTTCCAGAATCTTCCAAACTTCCAGGAAACTCTACATACCTCAGTCAGACTCCTTTTTATTCAAATTCTGGGAGATAGCTATTCAGGTGACATTACTATTGAAAGTGCTCACAGAGCCAAAAGTGTCGACCAAAACCAAAAAATATACTCAATGCAGCTAGAGAGCCTGGAACAGTTCTATGGGAAGGAGCGAACATTCTCATTTTTCAAGATGATGCAAAAGTCACACTGTCAAAAAGGAGAATGCAAAAACCCCTAACAGGCATGTCCTGCATCCATATCCCAGAGATTACTCATTCTTCTCACAGATACACTCTTCACACCACAGACTGGACTACTTAATTTTATCAGGAAGATATTTTACTTCTGCTACCAACTCAACCATAGGCTCTATCACACTTTCGGATCACGTCCCTGTCTCAGTCTCCATATCCTTTGCTAGCCCCCCACCTAGAGAATGGAAGTGGGTGCTTAACTAAACTCTGGTAGATAAAACAAAACATATTGAGTCTTTGTGATCCTCGCTGACCGATTTCTTTGCTTCACCCGTGGTTTTGGAGACGCACAAAGCTTTTATTAGAGGTGAACTATTTGCTTTGGGCTCCAAACCTAAAAAAAAAACAATGTTCTGCTGAATTAAACTCACTCCTGGCTGAGATTTCCACTTTGGAGAGGATCAGGAAATGCTCTAAGGCGATCTCAGAAGTAGACTGTAACATCTCCTGAATATTAAATCCGCTAAATTATACCAGGGAAGGACGTTTACGTTTTACGCACATGGAGAAAGAGGCACTAAAGTTATGTCTGCTCTATGCAAAAAGAAAAAAGAGAAATCATATTTACATAAGATTAAGACAGGCTCGGGCAGGTTGGCATCGGATGTTGGTAGTATAACTAGTGAGATTGTTAGGTTCTATACTTCGTTGTATAACCTTTCTGAACACCCTCTAGCGGAAGAAGCTGCAAACTTGCTTTTGAACTCTATCAATCTCACATCCCTCTCAGAGGAGGACAGACAGATCTTGAGTAGGACCTTTACGAGCCAGGAACTGTCCGATATCCTCCGTACGATACCAGTTGGCAAGGCGCCCGGCCCAGATTGCTTACACAGCTTGGGAGAGGGAACCAGATGAAACTTTCTTTAGATCAGAGGTGCAACAGATCCTTCAAAATTCCCAGAGGTTTTCGAGATGTTTTAGGGTGCAAGAAAATTCCTTCAAGACGTTGTCTAGGTGGTACAGAACCCCAGCATTTTTACATAGACTAAATCTGAATATGTCTGATACATGTTGACGCTGTGGAGTACAAAAGGGAACTATTTCCCACTTATGTTCGTTCTGTCCTCTAATTACAACCATTCTGGAAGCATGTTGAATCCATTTGTTTTCAGGTCACTAAATGGAAGTTCACAATTACACCTGCACTGATATTAATTTGGCTTCCATCTGATGGTTTTCAACCAACGTGCAACACTTTACCCACTTACTCACTGACGCTAAACTCCTTATTTCATAGCACTGAAAGTCCAAGGACCCCCCACGTATTCGGAACTTGGCCGATAAGATAGACATGATCTGCAGGATGGAGGAGCTTCTTAGTTGGGTACTTTGCAATCACAACAGATACTCCAGTCTCTGGAACCTGTGGCTTTTCTATAGGAGAAAACATCCCCACACATCAACTTCAGCTATCCCTACTACTGTCTCTACTTCGTGCAGAAACATTGTTAACCCTGGTGATAGTACTCATAACAGTACATTTTTCTCTATTGCTGATATTGTACCTGTCCTCAGTACTCATGGGCTTCCGTTCGTAACTGCGGGAACTGAATTGGTCGTGATCTTTTGTTAGTCTTATGTGGTATATTTTGCGATAATTTCCACTAGTTCTCCTTTAATGTTTCAACAAATGATTGACTTCTAATGATTTTTTGCCATACGTAATCAGCCGCATAATTCCACCTTTGTTACGCTCTTCATTTATTTCTCTTTAGCACAACCTTGAACCAGATTTGTTTCTGTGTATTGGATTTACACAATATCTGATGATTCTTTGTGTAGTCGGAACTAAGTATAAAGTTATTTGTTAAAGCTCCCTCTTTCTCTCATATCGACTTTAAGTGCCTTGCAATTTCCTTAATCATTTTAAGAGGCCTGCGTGCCTCTTTGTTTTTTCCTGTATGGCATCTGTGACATTATTATTACTATGATTTCACTGTTTTGTTATATATTTCATAGTTTGTACGGTTGAAAAAAGACACATGTCCATCAAGTTCAACCAAGGGTTAGGAAAAGGGAAGAAAAAAACATTTTTACACATAGGAGCTAATATTTTTTTTTTCTAGGAAATTATCTAAGCCTTTTTTAAAGCCATCTACTGTCCCTGCTGTGACGGCACCTGCGGTGACTATTCCATAGATTCATAGTTCTCACATTAAAAAAGGCTTGTCGCCTCGGCAGATTGAACCTTTCTTTTTCCAGACGGAGGGAGCGCCCCCTTGTTTTTTGAGGGGGTTTAACATGGAACAGGATTTCACCATATTTTTTGTATGTGCCATTAATATATTTATATAAGTTAATCATGTCCCCCCTTAGTCGTCTCTTTTCAAGGCTAAATAGGTTTAATTATTTTAATCTTTCCTCATAACTCCATGCCCCTTATTAGCTCGTTGCTCTTCTATGTATTTTTTCCAACTCCAGGGCATCCTTTCTATGAACTGGAGCCCGGAAACTGGACTGCATATTCTAGATGAGACCTCACTAATGCTTTGTAAAGGGGTAATGCTATATACCTGTCCCGCGAGTCCATGCCTCTTTTAATTCATGACAATATCTTGCTGGCCTTTGAAGCAGCTGATTGACACTGCATGCTGTTATTTAGTTTATTGACACTGCATGCAGCTTGTTGGTACCCTGATGCATAACTTTATTTTTAAACGTTTTTTTAAAGTAGTAAAATATACAAAAATCTATATAAATTTGATATCACCGTAATCGTATAGAGCCACAGAATAACGTTAAGTTGTTGTTTTTACCACATGGTGAAAGATGTAAAAACGGAAATGGAGTAATCTCAGTTTTTCCCAATTTCAGCCAGCAAATAATTTTTTTTCAGTTTCCGAGTACATTATATGGTACTTTAAATGCTACCAATAGAAACTACAACTCCTCCCGCAAAATATAAGCCCTCACACCACTCTATTGACGGAAAAACAAAAGACGTTATGGCTCTTGGAATGCGAGAGGTGAAAAATGAAAATTAAAAATAAAAAAATGGCTCGGACCTTATGGTGTTAATACATACAGCTTTTACATAACCAGAAATTAAACAGAATATGATTTTACTATGAATTTCTTATAAATTAATTGGATAATTTCTTGTTATAGCCGCTTTGTTTTTGTAATCTTTTCTTGGACTGATAAAAGTGCCGGGAACTCGTGTAATCATCCGGGACATCATGGGGTATTATGAGGCTTCTGGCTATTTGCATTATAATAACATTGTGATAAAGATAAACATATAACATATAACTGTGACTTTCCTTGAGGAGGTCATGTTACTTGCCTGCTCATTAGCATTGATATTAAGAATCTTGATTCATGAACCGCAGATGCTTTAAAAGAAATAGACAAAAAATATTAGTAACACTTACTATGATGTGTCCTCATCCTTAAGCTGCCCATACACTTGAGGTAGCTTTCGGCCCACAGCTTTTCCTCCCTACAACCATAGACTTGTGCATGTGTTTTTAATAGATAGAAGTAAGAAAGCCGCTGCCACATTCCTCTGGTAGCGGCTCATCTATTTGGAAACGACATGATCAGACATGTTGAAATACATCATGTACAACCCTTCTCTCCACTGACTTCTGCCATCGGGGGAGTGTCGGGATGCCACCATACACATAAGATAGTCAACATATATCTAATGTGTATGGCCAGCCTTAGGGCTTATACACAAGGGCATATTATTTCTCTATTTTGTATAGATCTGTAATAGACCTTATATAGAGGGGCATGGGGCCTCTACTGTACCTCTGTTTCATCTGATGGGAATTGAAGGTTGCACGGAGGTTTAAGATAAACATTTTTTATGTAACTTGCACACATTTTTTTACAGGTCATGCACACTTTACAAGGCATTCCTCACTCATTCAGTGCTACAAATTTGCCTTGTATCCCTTTTTTTAATCAATTTTAGTGCAGCGAAAATATAAATCAGTTGACCATAGCAACCAACCGGATCACAGCTGTACTTTTTCAGGGCAGTCATAGGTAAAATCTAAATGTTTCAATGGGCACCTGCTGCACCAGAATTAAGCTCAGTACATATATACAGGACTAGAATCAAGCTCAGTACATATATACAGCACAAGAACAAAGCTCAGTACATATATACAGCACCAGAACAACCTCAGTACATATATACAGCACCAGAACAAAGCTCAGTTCATATATACAGCACCAGAACAAAGCTTAGTACATATATTAGTAGTGTGCGGCTGGCACAGGGCAAGTGGTGCAGGTTCAATTTGGCGGCGGGAGATATGTCTTAAACGGGCCTTAGTCCTGGTTAACGGGCCTACTGTAACTTTCCCACTTTTCCTTGGGCTAAACGCACACCAGTGATAAGGGGGGTTTTGCACTAAGGGTAAGGGGATGGCAGTCTCTGGTTCTCCGAAAGACATTCTCAGTATCTACTCCTGTCCTGTTGGTGTGTGAGGTCTCCTTACTGTTTACGGGCAAATTAAAGACAGGAGGTTGCAATAAAGTGAAACAATTATCCCACCGTTTCTTTACTTTCCGTAACTTGTAAAACTCTTCCAATTTGGAGGCAGTTCTTATAATAAACAGTTTTTCATCAATGGGCTCGAAATTCTGGAGTTGAAGTGGAGTTCTACCAAGTATCGAATAATGTACACAAAAAGTAATTTGAAAGTTGCTAAAAAAAAGACGGATTAGCCAGGCTGCAAGCCTAAGTCCGAATCATACATAAAAGTGACCTGGAAGTTGTCAAAAACTACTAAGTCAGGCCCGAAGCTTCTTACTTAGACATGGCTGTAAGACCCCAAAAAAATGTTTTCTCAGAGACTTCTATTCTGTTATCCTCAAATACCAGCACATATTGTGTTCCTTCCATTCTCTGTCAAACGTCTACAACTTCTCCTAAGAAAGGGAGCAAATCTTTTATAACTTTAGCTCCTCCCTCTTCCAGAGCAATCTCCAGGTCATAAGTATTGGGGAGAACCCTTCACTCCTGCTCCAGCCTCAGATAGTAAGACCCAGGTATTCAAAGATACAATTAAATTTACATTTAAAGTGACAGTACACAATAAGTACAAGTTCATTATAAAACACCATAAAACATTGTAAAACACATTATACTTGCAATGAATACTATGAAGTGTTTTGTGGGACATTACATATACAGCACGAGGACAAAGTTCAGTATATATATAAAGGCGCCAGCAATAATACAGCTAAGTACAGAGATAATTTGTAAAGCCAGGTTAACGTTAGCCATAATTTGTACGAAGTGAAACTACAGCTTCCAGAATGGGCTGAAGAATGGTAAGTATTTGCTATGCCCCATGAAGGTTGTGCCACACAATGTGGCCCCTGAAAATACAACACATCCACACACCTGGCCTCTTCTAGTCTAGCAGAACTTTTGCAGAAACATCATCAGCAGCACAATTGCATCATTGTGCCATCTGTATTGCAAGCAAAGCAGGAAACTGCTCCTGAGAAAGCCAGTTAGGGCTGTTTAATTGGACTTCCTCTATACCCCGGTTCCACAAACCAGCTGTCTGTTTAACAACCGGTTAGGGAGAAGCGGAAAGAACCTAACCCTGTAGGTAAGGCTTTGGATGTTGTATATCTAGAATTTTCTAAAGCATTTGATGCAGTTCTACCTAAAAGGAAGGTACATAAAATAAGAATGCTGGGACAGATGAAAAACATGTGTATTTAGGTTAATATCTGGGAAGGTCAGGAACAAAGGGCGGTTATTTATGAACTATACTAAGACTGGGTCAAGATTCTGAATACACATGACGTCCAGGCTGGATGATCATGTGTATTAAGAATCCTGACACTTCTGAATCTTTTCTGTGAGATTTGCAGCAAGGGAAACTAAATCTCGTTTACCTCCGTAATCACGCGAGATTTCGTTTCCCTTGCTAGAAATCTCAAAGAAAAGAGTCAGAAGTGTAAGGATTCTGAATACACACGACGTCCAGGCTGGATTTCATGTGTATTCATTATCAGGACACTTGATTAACGTTAATCTCTGTGTATGTGGCTGTACATCGCTGCTGTGTAAATCAATGGAGATGAGTGTATGATGCTGACTGGTCACTGATTGGTCAGCGTCATACACGTAAACATGCCCAGTTAAAAACACAATACACGCCCAGTTGGACATAACGAAAAAAAAACGCCCAGTTGTCCATTTCAAACCTCATTTGCATAAATATAAAATAGCTCATAACTTGGCCAAAAATGAACGTTTTTAAAAAAAACTAAAAACTTTACTGTTATCTACATTGCAGCGCCGATCACATGCAATAGGAGATAGGGATTTGAGAATCTGGTGACAGAGCCTCTTTAGGCATACCTACCAACCGTCCAGTTTTTCACGGGATTGTCTCACAAAACAGAACTCAAAAGGAGAAGGGCATTTACAAATGAGCCAAAAATTTGCATTTTTGGAAGGTTTTGTGGGCATTTCTGGGCAGATCAGGGGAGGAGCTTAAAATGTCCCGCATAAGGTATTTCGAATGTTTGGTGGAATGTTATTGATGTTTTATAAGGGTACGCAATACGGACTATATTTGTTAGTATGTTTATAAGACATCTTGTAGATAAAATATAGAGTAACATTTTAATATGTGAAGATTATACTCACCGAGGGAATTTGTCCAGGATTTTATTAATTTGTTTCATTTGTGTCCATTACACTATATATTTGTCTCTTTGCTGAATACTTCTGGATAGTGCGCCAATATACGGAGAAGGTTGGCCAGTCAAAAACAGGAGAGAGACAATGGAATACACAGGGGTATGAGAGCTGGTGAAGCAGTACGATAGGAAACTCAGAGAACTTTCTATTCAGGATGAACACCCTGTGTTTTATATTGTTATAGTGGACATTATTGATATAGATAATTTATGTTATATTATACGTTGTAGGCTGATATTTAATATTAATTGAATTATTATTTTTATTTTTTTATAGATTTTTTCTTTGTTTCAGAGCTTTTTTATTGATTTTGTACACTATAGGTTTCTAAAAGTAGAATTGCTCCAGTATGATGGTGCATCCAAATTTATTAAGAGTTGTACACAAATCACATTACCTCCATATTCAAGCATCCAGCAGGAGGTCTGCAGATTTGACCAGTACAAGACAATACACATTGCAGTATCTGGCGATCAGCGTTAGGTGCTGAGCGGCCCAGT
The DNA here is from genome assembly GCF_050947455.1 of Rhinoderma darwinii. Classification (NCBI taxonomy): domain Eukaryota; kingdom Metazoa; phylum Chordata; class Amphibia; order Anura; family Rhinodermatidae; genus Rhinoderma; species Rhinoderma darwinii. The sequence goes on along the minus strand of NC_134696.1, from coordinate 13,619,401 downwards.
CACACCATCTGCACCCAGACTACAAGGAGCGCCAAGCCACCGAGGTTTTAATAACACAGCACAGAGTACCCAGCCATACTGCCCATAACCCATTACCAGACTACACTCTTAGAGAATTGTGAGCATAGCACTACTATGCAGTAGCATGGCAGTATAGATAAGGAGACTCCATCCTCTCAGCTTGTTGGGAGACTGACAAAGAGACAATTTTATATATTTTGTTTTTGTCTCCTTTAACAATAAAATAGATTTATTTCTTTAAATATCATTAATTCTCTATGTGACTTTATTATAACACAAGTTCCCATGACCGGCTCATGAAGATAATAAGTCATCATGTGATCAGTTATTCTTAGTAACACACTTTGTAAATTTAATCCTGGTAATTATATAAAGACCTTGTGCCCCGGTCTAGAGATAGTCACCCCGTCTGTGATACAAGAGTAGATGATGGATTCCAGTCCCCATAAGCTCTATCATGTACATGACTTTGATACCAGACAATGTCTGGAGCATTACTTTTCAGATAAACCTGACATGGCCTTTGGAGATGACACCTTGAAATTTGCCATTGAAAATCTTAGAGAAGTTTTTGCAGTGGGTATGTATCCTGATTTTATTACTCCTAAGATACATTGACATGTGTATTCTTTTATTTTGAACTGGTTTAAACAAATTAATACAAATTGAGCAAATTAGTTTTTTTGGGATGTGGGAGATCAGAAAATACTGCCCCAGTCTTAGCAACTGGAAAAACACAGGGTGCAGAGCAAAGCCCTTATCATTGTATATAATGAAGAATATCGGATATCAGGGTTCAGTATAGTCATTGTTTTCTCTTCTCTAGCCTCGAGAACCCTGGAAAACTTTTTGGCGAATGTTGAAGGGCATCTCAAAAATTCTAATTGTGGGTGTAATTACCTAAATCTGCTGTTATCTGCCAATTTGTGGTTTACTGCTGTTATTTTCTGATCTTTTCTAACTATTTTTTTATAAACTAGAACTTGATCTCTATAATCTACAGTTCGATGTTTAATGACAGATATCCATACTAAAGAATAATGCACCAACATACTGTACATTTTCTGCTCAGGTTACCATTAATGGCAGAAACAATATTTTTTCATCATACTTATACTTAGAGGTTGTTGTGATATTGGGATGGAGATGTCACTTTCTTTGTCACATCAGACTGCACATAAATGACAGCTCGGCAGACTTGTTTGATTGGGAGATTCTACACAGGGTCAGGTCCAGTCATGTCACAAGAACTCAAATAGTAAAGAGTCAAAAAGTCAGCATAGGATCAGGTTCAGGAATAGGCAACTTTTTTTGTATGGCGTGCTGATGAAAAAAAAAAAATCAACGATGAAGTACTCCGTGTGCCATGCAAACATAAACGTCATATAAGACAAAAAGTTACCATGTATGTATCATAAATTAATTACACAGTTAATTAAACCAATATTTCAGTGTGACACTTGTCCCTAACTTTCTTTGTAAAAATTATCCATCTGTGGTGCATACCAGCAGGGGCGGTGCACATAGGAGAGACTGCGGCTACTGATCACAAGCTTGAGCGCGTTTCACACAGAGAAAGCGACTGCTGAACACCAGCTTGGGGGGGCACATAGAAGAGACCACAGCTACTGAACACAGGCTAGGCGGAACTGCACACAGGAGGGATCGCAGCTACTGAACACCAGCTTGGGGGGGGGGGTGCACATAGTAGAGCTGTAAACTTTTGCTAACTTTTTCTTTTACAGAGCAATTATTGAACTCTGTCCTTGTGGGGATGATCACCAGGAGAGAGCAGAGCTTCACTATGCACTTGGCAACCCTGAACACCAGGACAGAGAGCAGTGCTGCATTATGTGCACTGCTCTCTCTTTTGATCACCGCCGCCAAGCACATATTGAAGTCCCACTAACTGCCGCTATGTCTCGCTGTGTTCAGCGCTGCCAAGCACGCAATGGTGCTTGTCACTGGGAGAAGGAAGTTTGCCAGCAAACCATGCCCCAAGTGCCGACTGTGGCACCGGTGCCATAGGTTGCTGACCCCTGGGGTAGATCAAGGAAAATATGTGAAAAAAAAGCTAACAGGGAGCACATTAATGTAGTATAGGCAGTAAAAGGTCTAGAAATCAGAAACCATTGGAGTCGTAAGTGAAGCTGTAGATGTGAGTCTGTAATAAAACTGAATGAACCAGAATGTAGCTCATAAATCCTTAAAAAGTTAATTTAATTTTCTAAAAAATGTTTTAAAGATAATAATGTCTACTCCTAGCACTTCTGAGCCTGCATATATGGTTTTGTTGAAGCCCCATACATATAACTTCCCTTGGGACACCTTATAACGTTTCTGTGTGTCCAGTGTGGTGCCTTAGAATATGCAATCCAGCCAGGTGGGTCTAGCACCTTTCTTCTTAATTTACATTATACAGAACATACTACACAAGAGCCCCCATATTTGCTTTTTTTTCATCTTTTGGTATTCTACATCTAGATACATGAGTTGCAGCCACCAGGGCCGGCCTTAGGAGTGTGCGACCTGTGCGAGTGCACAGGGAATTGAGCCCTCTTTGAATGTAGGGGGCGCTACTGAGCATGTCGTTTTATGAGCTATCTATACTCTGCTTCCAGTTACACACATGGAGGAGACAGGTGTAGAGGCAGCAAGAGTAGAGAAGGAAAGTCCATAAACAGGCTGCCCCTGCAAGAATCCTCTGAGCAAGGGATGAGCTAAGTGCCTAATGGAGAATTTTTCTACTGTTTTTGTCTATATATGCGTCTATGTGTTACTATATGTGTGTCTGTGTGTTTCTATGTGTCTATGTATATACAGATGTAGCCGTCTTTATCTTGACTTTTAACGCATTAAATACACAGTGGCAGGATCCTTTATCTTGACTTTTTCAATGACTTTTCAATGGCTTTTGTTGTGTGACATCTCGCTGCAGCAAGTTATCAGAGTCAAGATAAAGATGACTACATCGTAAGTCTCTGTGTTTGTATGTGTAAATGTTCCAATATGTGCATGTATATTTGTGCCTGTGTGTCTACATATGTGTCAGTATCACTGTATTTTATCTGTGGTGTTACATAGGATTGTAAGTAACATCTACTACATTTTCTGTACTCAGAGAGTAATCACTGTGTGTATCTGTGATAGGACTGCAGGTAACATCTACATTATCTGGACTCAGAGTTATCACTGTGTAATCTGTGGTGTTACATAGGACTGCAGGTAACACTACTACATTATCTGTACTCAGACAGTTATCACTGTGTGTTATCTGCGGTGTTACATAGTACTGCAGGTAACATCTACTGTATTATCTGTACTGTGTATATATGTGCCTGTATGCATATATATGGGTCTTTATGTGTGCAGGTCTCTGTGTTTGTATGTGTATATGTGTATCTGTGAATGTATAAAAGTGCCTCTTATGTGTATATGTAAATTTATATATGTGTCTGTATGTTTAAATATGTATCTTTATGTGTGTATATTTGTTCCTGATTGCGTTTATAAATAATTGCCTGTATGTCTAAATATGTCCTTATGTATGTACAGTATATATACGTTCCAGTATATGTATACCTATACATGTGGTTAATTTTTGGTTTGTGGAGGGCAGCAATAGAGAGTCCCACAAAGGGTGCCATCCAACCTAAGGCCGGCCCTGGCAGCCACAACAGATGAACAGCTCCACCCCTGGTTTTTTAGGACACATTGTGTAACCTATATGCCATCCCATTAGGTGAGCATTACTTTAACTGGTTGCCGACACAGGTCTAGAATAGTCATCCTGAGCGGCAGGTGCTGCTGCATTAGGACGAGTATGCTCGTCCTGTGTGACACACAGTGTGACGTTCGATTCGGAGCGGGGCAATGGCTGTAATACACAGTCGCAACCCCGCTCTAATGGCGGAGAGAAGAGAAACAACTAACGTCTTAAATGCCGCGATCAAAATTGACTGCGACATTCAATGAAAAAATGAGAAGAGGATCCCCCTTTAATCGCGTCACAGGAAATCCCTGTGACGTGATTGAGGTCAATACCTTGCATGGCCAGACAACCCATGGTCCAGAGACCCCAGGACTGTCTGACCATATTTCCTGTTGTTAGGGCATACTGAGGTATACCCTAACAACTGCCTGTATACAATCAGTACACAGGCTAATGTACTGGCATATAGATATATGAAAACTGCATCAGAACTGCTTTTTTTCGGAATTTTTGACAAAATAAAAATTTATATAAACTAAACGATAATGTAAATGTACAAAAAATTGCACCTACATAAGGTACACCTCGTCCCGCAAAAAAACAAAAAGTCTCATACAGCTACGTCAAATAAAAAATAAAAAAGTTATGAGCTCGGGATGCAAAGAGGGAAATATAAAAAAAAATTGTTATGTCCTCAAGGCCAAAATTGTCCTTAAGGGATTAAATTATATTGAAGACTTTTGTATTTTGCTCGTTATGGACCCATGAGCCTCCCTTCTCCTTTTCTTTCCTCTTATTACAGGACCTCAGATGGTTACAATCTTCACCTTCTAAAAAAACATTGATGTCATCGATTTATAGAACATTTGACGATTATTTAATCTGTTTAAAATTTTTGGTATTTGAAACCCAATGTTTACATCGTTTGCTAGAAGTGACACAGACATATGTCCTTGTTTATCCACAAAATCTATGAAGATGTAACATATTAAATGTTTTAATATTCAAACATTTTTTTCTGCAGGTCATATTAATGGAGACATCTTGATTGACCTCAGTCTTGGTTCCGTTATTCATCATCTGTATTCAGCCAGTGAGTTTTTCAAAAACATCATAGTGCTGAAGGTCAATAACAGATGCATCATGGAGCTGAAGAGATGGGTGGACGAACGTACGGGGGCATTTTATTGGGGCCATATATTACCTCTTCTTCAAAAGAAAGAAGAAAACAGGTAACGTATTTGTGCAAATATCAAGAGAAAAAACACTGTCAATGTGATTGTTGCTTCTTATACAACAAATATAATGGGAGATGGGATCCAGGAAAAGGTTTTCTCTGTTAAAACTCAGGTTAAAACTTAAAATTTTTAATACCCACTTAGTTCCATATTCTTGTACAAGTTAATGCTGCAAAGTCACAGTATAAGTCTGACACTTGGTGCCACAGTCTTGGATGATTTCAAGCTTTACCTCTATTATTGCAAGTCAATAGTCCAGTGCTAAGTGCTGAGCCACCATGTTGATGACTATGGGACAATCACTTTCCTTGTCTGTTTTACTTTCCAGTGATCAGTGTCAGGACCAGGAAGCAAAACTGAGATCATCCATTCAACATGTTGTGAAATACGACCTGGAGAAAGAGAATATGACAGAGCCGATTGTCTTACCACCAGCCGATTGTGTCATTAGTGCTTGGCTTCTGGCTATTATCAGCAAAGATCAAGATGATTACATCGAAAATATGAGGAAGTTCTCTAGGTTGCTGAAACCTGGAGGACACCTCATAATAATTGGGACTTTAGGTGCAACACATTATACAGTCGGAAAAGACAAGTTCCATGTTTTCACATATGATGAGGATTTTATCAGGAAAGCTCTAGTTGGAGAAGGTTTTATCATTGATTACTGTAAGGTCCAGGAGAGAACGGCTGTGAGTGACCTTATTGACTATAAGGCCGTCATAATTATTGCCGCTCACAAGGAGAAGTAGGTTGAAACTTATAAAGTCTGCATGTCATTACTTCATATGTTAAGCTAAAAAATAGATCAGTAATCAAAAAGAATCTTCCTTAGTGCAGTATAGAATAGCATAAAAATAATTGATTGGTCCATTTGGGGATTTTCCCTTGGACTGGTCCAAGATAATATTGCCGAAACTGAATCTCATCTGGGACATCATGGGAGTCTGAAATCTTGGGATCAGTTGCTTTCTCATTGTTTTTCTGTCTTGTATCTGCTTTATATAAATAGGGTAATAAAGTGAAGCATAGAGCATTTAACTGTTTGTGTCCTTGACTTGAGGGGGGGGGGGTTCCTGCTCCATAGATTTTACAGGCCTTGATTTATTAGAAACTTACAAGCTTTAAAATAAATCAATATAATATTCCACAAGGATTTTGCTTTATGATCTCATTTACTTAGAGATTTTTAGAGAATCTTGTTAGTTTTTAAAAAAAATTAGAGTCTAGTGCACAATATAATTGTCTAGAAATAATGTTTGAGAACATTATCACCAATCCTGTAAATAGAGGATAGTTAATGATTCTGGGAAAACCCCTTTAAACCCTTCCCACTCCTGGACGTACTATTAGGTCATGGTAGCTGTATCGTTCGCTCTCCATGACCTAATAGTACGTCTCGGGTGTAACGGCCGTTTCGGCCGTCCTCCCGACACATACAGGAGCTGTGACAGCTGCTGTCTCGTACAGCAGCTGTCACAGCTCCTACAGCGGGGACCGATCGCTGTGTCCCCGCTGATTAACCCCTTAAAAGCCGCGTTCTATAGAGATCGCGGCTTTTTAGGGATTAAGCTGCCATCGCCGGCCTGCTACACGATAGCGGCCGGCGATGGTGACTATGGCAACCGAACACCAAACAATGGCGTCCGGCTATGCCATAGACGGAAACCTAGTGGGTCCTGACAACGTCAGGACCCACTATGCTTGCTGTCAGTGAGTAGCTGACAGCTCTAATACACTGCACTACGCATGTAGTGCAGTGTATTAGAATAGCGATCAGGGCCTCCTGCCCTCAAGTCCCCTAGTGGGACAAAGTAATAAAGTTAAAAAAAAGTTAAAAAAAGATGTGTAAAAATAAGAAAATAAAAGTTTTAAAAGTATTAAAAGTAAAAATCCCTCTTTTTCCCTTATCAGTAATTTATTATTAATAAAAATATATAAACAAACAAATAAATTATACATAATTGGTATCGCCGTGTCCGTAACGGCCTGAACTACAAAATTATTTCGTTATTTATCCCGTACGGTGAACGCCGTAAAAGAAAATAATAATAAACCGTACCACAATCACAATTGTTTGGTCACTTCACCTCCCAAAAAATGGAATAAAAAGAGATCAAAAAGTCACATGTACCTAAAAATGGTACTGATCGAAACTACAGATCGTTACGCAAAAAATAAGTCCTCGCACGGCTTTATTGATTGAAAAATAAAAAAGTTCTGGCTCTTAGAATAAGGTAACACAAAAAGTGAATGATTTTTTACAAAACGTATTTATTGTGCAAACGCCATAAGACATAAAAAAAAGCTATAAACATCTGGTATCGCCGTAATCGTATCGCCCCACAGAATAAAATGAATATGTCATTTATAGCGCACGGTGAACGCTGTAAAAAAATAGAATAAAAAAACAATAGTAGAATTGCTGTTTTTTAGCCTCCACGCCACCTAAAAATAGAATAAAAACTGATCAAAAAGCCGCATGCACCCCAAGAAAACTACAATGAATTCCTCAAGGTGTCTAGTTTCCAAAATGGGGTCACTTTTGGGGGGATTCCACTGTTTTGGCACCACAAGACCTCTTCAAACCGGACATGGTGCCTAATAAAAAAGAGGCCTCAAAATCCACTAGGTGCTCCTTTGCTTCGGAGGCCGGCGCTTCAGTCCATTACCGCACTAGGGCCACATGTGGGATATTTCTCAAAATTGCAGAATCTGGGCAATAAATATTAAGTTGCGTTTTTCTGGTAAAACCTTTTGTGTTATAAAAAAAATGGTATAAAAAGGATTTTCTGATAAAAAAAAATTTACATGTCACCTCTACTTTGCTCTAAATTTCTGTGAAACACCTAAAGGGTTCATAAACTTTCTAAATGCTGTTGTGAATACTTTGAGGGGTCTAGTTTCTAAAATGGGGTGTTTCATAGGGGTTTCTAATATATGGGCCCCTCAAAGCAACTTCAGAACTGAACTGTAACCTAAAAAAATTTATAAATTAGGCAATACTTCACTTCTTACATTATACTGATAATGAGCCGTGCCCACCCCGAGATGGCCCCAGTTTTGACCATTTGTATAAATGGAGACCCCTATTAGACCGTTTCAGTGCCCGGTTTTCCCAAGCATTCACCCCCGAGACGTGTATTTCTATTGATGAGTCCCTGGTACGTTTTAAAGGAAGGGTTCAATTCCGCGAGTACCTGCCGGGTAAGAGGGCAAGGTATGGCGTGAAGATGTATAAGCTGAGCGAGAGTGCATCAGGGTATACCTACAGGTTTAGGATATATGAAGGAAAGGCCACCCCCAAACCAGACTGCATCCTGGACTACAATAGGTACATGGGAGGGATGGACTTGTCAGATCAAATCCTGAAGTCCTACAGCGCCATGCGGTGTGGTATAAGAAGCTGGCCGGGCACATCATACAGATGGCATTGTACAATGCGTACGTGCTACATCGATGTGCAGGCCAGAGGGGAACTTTCCTGGAATTTCAAGTGGTGATTATCAAGAACCTAATCTTTAGGGACCAAGAAGGGGGGGCACCCAGTACTTCTGGAAGCGGGGCCACACGCATCGTACCAGGGCGGCAACACTTTCCAGGAGAAGTTCCCCAAACTGGCAAGAAGGGAAAAAGTCAAAAGAGGTGCAAAGTCTGCTATAAGAGGGCGATAAGGGATGACACAATATATCAATGTGACACGTGTCCCGAAAAACAAGAGCTCTGTATGAAAGTGTCTTAAAATTTATCATACATCCCTTGGTTTATAATTTACCCCAATTTTACTTACCCTGATCTACTCCGCACAGCTTATCCCCCCTCGTCTTTCCCCTCTGGGCCCTGCTGTGTGCCCAGGCTGCTGATAACAGCCACATGTAGGGTATTGCCATACCCGGGAGAACCCACATTACAGTTTATGGGGTGTAGGTCTCTGGTCAAAATGCTCACTACCCCTCTAGATGAATGCCTTAAGGGTGTAGTTTCTAAAACGGGGTCACTTCTTGCGGGTTTCAACTATACTGGTACCTCAGGGGCTTCTGCATACATGACTTCGCACTAGAAAATCCCCAGTAGGCCAAATGGTGGTCCTTTCCTTCTGAGCCCTGCCATGGGCCCAAACGGCAGTTTATCACCACAAATGGGGTACTGATGCACTCAGCACAAATTGGGCAACAGAATGGGATATTTTGTTTCTTGTGAAAATAAGAAATTTTCAGCCAAAACTACATATTATTTGAAAGAAATAATTTTGTTTTCATTCCCAGCCCAATTCAAATAAGTTCTGTTAAAAAACTATGGGGTCAAAATGGTCACAACACCCATAAATGAATTCCTTGAGGGGTGTAGTTTCCAAAATGGGGTCATTTGTGGTTGGTTTCTATTGCTTTGATACCTCTGGGGCTCTGCAAATGCGACATGGCACCCGAAAACAAATCTAGCAAAATCTGGACTCCAAAGAACAAATAGCGCTCCTTTCCTTCTGAGCCCTCCCATGGGCCGAAACGGCAGTTTATCACCAAAAATGGGGTATTGCCGCACTCAGGACAAATTGGGCAACAAAATGGAGTATTTTATTTCTTGTGAAAATAAGAATTTTTGAGCTAAAATTACATATTATTGGAAAAATATATATATTTTTTTTATTCCCAGCCCAATTCAAATAAGTTCTGTGAAGAAACTATGGCGTCTAAATGGTCACATTACCCATAAATGAATTCATTGAGGGGTGTAGTTTCCAAAATGGGGTCACTTCTGGTGGGTTTCCATTGCTTTGATACCTCTGGGGCTCTGCAAATGCGACATGGCACCCGAAAACCAAACCAGCAAAATCTGTACTCCAAAGAACACACAGCGCTCCTTCCCTTCTGAGGCCTCCCATGGGCCCAAACGGCAGTTTATCGCCACAAATGGGGTATTGCTGCACTCAGGAGAAATTGGGCAACAAAATGGAGTATTTTGTTCCCTGTGAAAATAAGAAATTTTGATCAAAAATTACATCTTATTGGAAAAAATGTCATTTTTTTAATGTCACAGCTCAATTTAAATAGGTGCTGTGAAAAAACTGTGCAGTCAAAATGCTAACAACAACCATAAATGAATTCCTTGAGGGGTGTAGTTTCCAAAATGGGGTCACTTCTGGTGGGTTTCCATTGCTTTGATACCTCTGAGGCTCTGCAAATGCGACATGGCACCCGAAAACCAATCCAGCAAAATCTGGACTCCAACAAACATATAGCGCTCCTCTCCTTCTGAGCCCTCCCATGGGCCCAAACGACAGTTCATCACCACAAATGGGGTATTGCCGCACTAAGGACAAATTGGGCAACAAAATGGGGTATTTTTTTCCCTGTGAAAATAAGAAATTTTGATCACAAATGACATTTTGTTGGAAAAAATTAAATTTTTTTCATTTCACAGCCCAATTCAAATACGTGCTGTGAAAAAACTGTGCGGTCAAAATGGTAACAACAACCATAAATTAATTCCTTGAGGGGTGTAGTTTCCAAAATGGGGTCACTATTTGGGGATTCCTACTGTTTTGGCACCTCAACACCTCTTCAAACCTGGCATTCTGACTAAAATATATTCTAATAAAAAAAGAGGACTCAAAATGCACTAGGTGCTTCTTTGCTTCTAGGGCTTGTGTTTTATTCCACGAGCGCACTAGAGACACATGTGGGACATTTCTAAAAACTGCAGAATCTGGACAATACATATTTAGTAGTGTCTCTCTGGTAAAACCTTCTGTGTTACAGAAAAAAATGAATAAAATTGAAATTCAGCAAGAAAAATGAAATTTGTAAATTTCACCTCCACTTTGCTTTAATTCCTGTGAAATGCCTGAAGGGTTTAAAAACTTTCTCAATGCTGTTTTGAATACTTTGAGGGGTCTAGTTTTTAAAATGGGGTGTTTTATCAGGGTTTCTAATACATAGGCCCCTCAAAGCCACTTCAGAACTCAAGAGGTACCTTAAAAAAAGGCTTTTGAAATTTTCTTAAAAATATGAGATATTGCTGTTTATGTTCTAAGCCTTGTAACGTCCAAGAAAAATTAAAAAATGTTCAAAAAACGATGCCAATCTAAAGTAGACATATGGAAAATGTGAACTAGTAACTATTTTGGGTGTTATAACTGCCTGTTTTACAAGCAGATGCATTTAAATTCTGAAAAATGCTATTTTTTCAAAATTTTCTCTAAATTTTGCAATTTTTCACCAATAAACACTGAATATATCGACCAAATTTTACCACGAACATGAAGCCCAATGTGTCACAAGAAAACAGTCTCAGAATCGCTTGGGTAGGTTTAAGCATTCCGACGTTATTACTACATAAAGTGAAATATGTCAGATTTGAAAAATGGGCTCTGAGCCTTAAGGCCCAAACTAGGCTGCGTCCTTAAGGGGTTAAGGAGATTTTCAGCTGTAAAACAGGAAAACTGATCTCCGAATTCTATAAAGATATAATATCAAATGATTTGGCACAGATCTTTGGACCAATTTAAATAAAAATAAAAAATGGTAGTAGAGTAGATGTTTACGTTAAATATAATGAGGGGAATTTTTAAATACAATATGTCAGTTTTATAAAGTATAAAGTTGCAATTTACATAAAAACTCTGTTTTGAGCAAAAAAAATTGTGACTTTTGCATTTTTATGCCACTTCTGCCTTTTTTTTAAAGAAAATGCTCAGAGTTTAGTGGAAGTGGATGGGGCCTCCAGTGGCCTTACACATTTACTATAGTTTATGCCATATACTGGGGTGAATTATAGCACAAATCTTCCCCAGCTCACAGCTGCAATAGATTTTAATTTCTGGCACAAGGACAACCAGAGATGAACCTAGTTTATTAAATGGCGCGCGCCTCTTAATAAATTAAGCGTATTTCATTTCAGCGCTCCTCATATTTAGCTGGTCATATAAAACACCAGTCTTAATAAATTCACCCATTATCTATTTTATATTTTGCTGTTCCTTGCACGTCTTTAACCCCTCAATACCAAAGGTGTTTTAAACCTTACTGACCAGAGCCATTTTCGCAGTTTTGCTATTCACAGATGTAACACAGTATAAGTGTATGTGCACACGATATCAACAATTACGGCTGAAATTACGGAGCTGTTTTCAGGAGAAAACAGCTCCTGAATTTCAGACGTAATTGCTCGTACTCGCGTTTTGCGAGGCGTCAATTACGGCCGTAAATCAATGAAAAACGGCTCAAATTACCTCCCAAGAAGTGTCCTGCACTTCTTTCACGATGCTGTTACTTTACGCGCCGTCTTTTGACAGCGACGCGTAAAATTACAGGTCGTCGGCGCAGTACATCGGCAAACCCATTTAAATGAATGGGCAGATGTTTGCCAATGTATTTCAGCCTTGTTTTCAGGCGTAATTCGAGGCGTAAAACGCCTCGTTTACGCCTGAAAATAGGTCGTGTTAACCCAGCCTATCTCTGTATGTGTTTTATGTATCGATGTGAATTTTGCACTGTTTTCTTTGGACATGAGGTGCTTCCTTTTTGTGGTATATATGTATAGGTAACATTTTTGTTACTTTTGTTTATAGCTGTGGAAAGACAGAAAAAAAAGAATTTAGATTTTTCATCATTTAAAATGTAACAGTTTGAAAATAAAAGTAATTGTATCATACAAATGTATTGAAATATATTTTTTCATTTATCCTGATCATAAGGACACCTGACTTGGAGGTGAAGTTTATTTTTTTTGACCAGAAATATAGTATAAAACACAAGTGCCCTTTTTTTCAATTGTGCACTAAAATGTCTTAATTTCCTTTTTTACACCATGGTATTAATGTATGGGCAATGGACTTGAAGTCCAATAAATAATGGTAAAAAAAACATTGTGTTCTACAAACTAGACACTCTAAAGTCTATTTCTAGCCGTTCAATTTCTGTTTTAACCCTTCACACTTTTTACAGAATTTGTCCAAACTTGGGCCAAAAAAATTTAAATTGCATTTTTTTTACATAAGTGTCAATTTTCTTAAGCCATTTCGAAACACCATATGACATACTGGTAAAAGGGACACCTTTCCACATTCTGCTATTTCTCCCGTGTACGTTGATACTAAATATGTGTGTCTAATCTATTATATGGACCTGTTATAGGGAATATCATAGAGGGAGTCTATTTTGGCTTTTGGAGGCCTTTTTACACCAGAGCTGATAGGTGGAAAGAAATAAAAAAATAGGTTTTTCCAGAAAATACAGTATTGCTGCATTTTTACAGTGAAACATTATCCAATAAGCAACCCTCCCTTTTGTTTTTTCCTACAAAAACAGTGTGAAAGTAAATGAGTTTGCTGTCATAGATTCTAAAGTCAGATGTGTAGCCTGTACCGCTCTCACAGAGCTTGTAGATTTTAACCCCATATTTTGCTCTCTTTGAGGGGATGTGCTGGTGGAATGAGAGCCCGCCTTTGTAACTCATCAGCGATTCATCCACCGCTAGGTTTTTTTCGGGGTTGTACACCGGCATAAATGATCCCTCCAAAATTTTTATCAGCGGCTTTATTTTATACAGGCGGTCACGGCCTGGATCGCTACTGGGGGGGGGGGCATTGTGATTGTCGTTAAAATGAAGGAAACGCATTAGCACTTCACATTGGCTTCTGGTCATAACGGCTGGAAAAACAGGTATGGCATGTGTGGGGCTTGTTGCCCAATATGACAGGATTGAGGGCTTTTTCACTAACCATGTTGAGGATGAGCCCCAAATTTTTTTTAAGTTCGCCAGTATTTGTGGGGTGCCACTGCTTTGCATAGGAGGACGTTGGCTTTTCAGCAAAGAATTGGCGAGCATACAGATTGGTTTGGTTAACAACCAGCTCCAATAGTTCATCTGTAATGAATAGTTTTAAAAAATCGAGGGCTGTAAAATTTTCCACATTAATATATATATTTTTTTTAAAGTTTACATTTTTATTAACTTTTCAAAATTACAGGAAAAGAAAAACAAAAAGACATCAGACTTTATCAACAATAAGGTCCACGCAAGAACCTTCAAACATATAGAACACATAGTGTATTATAATAATACCAGTCCACATATCGTAGTGAAGCATACAATAAATAGCATACAAAATGACAAAACGAACATTGACCACCTCTATTATACTACTATATAAATATAGCATATTGGTATATAAGGATATCAGAACAATGCAATTATAAAGGATTCTGAGAGGAAGGCAAGACAATGTCTGAGAGGATGCCAGGGCACATACATAGAGAAAAAACCCCACACATGTGAATAAGAAATAATAAAACCCATATTATTATTATTATTATTATTATTATTATAGTGACAGACTCAAAGGGTTACACCAATACCACAAATATTACCTGAAAGGTAAATTATGCTAGACAATGAAGAGCATGTTGTAATATAAGTGGCATGAAGCTGGTAACCTAAATTAGTAACCTAAATAGCTGCACCTTGTACTGCAAATGTCAAACTACAGGTGGAAGAAGAGAAATCAGCTGAACTCCCTGTGAGGAGGTGGAGAGATACTTGGTCCATGGTTCCCATAGTGTGAGAATGTAAGGAAGTCTATGGTATCTCAAAGCATACATACATGCGTTCCATAGTAAAGGAAACATTAACTTGATTAATCAATTCAGGAATGGAGTATTGAGTGGGTAATTTCCAGTACTTAGCTAAGAGCAAACGAGCCGCTATGATAATATGACTGGACACCATTTGAGAGTGACGAGGGATATTGTGCATATTAAGAAAACATAAGGCCAGAGCCGGATCAGGCTTAAAGGGAATGTGTCACGAAAAAAAAAAATTTTATATTATATTTGCTTTTAGTATGGTATTTAAATACATTTTATTTATTTGTGTTCTTGTATTGTACTTTTTTCTTTTTTCTTACTTTTACTTCTCTATGGGGGCTGCCATTTTTTTTTTCATCTCTGTATATGTCGATTAACGACACATACAGAGATGGAATACGACACATACATCCCCATAGAGAATGCGAACGGGAGCCGCTCCCACACACAGACCAAAAGGAAGGTCTTTGGTAGAGCAACATGCGGCGCCATTTTCACGTAGACCGGAAGCCACAGCCGGACAGTAATGATGACGCCTTCCGGTCGCGGCTTCCGCCCATATGTTCAAGGCAGCGAAGACGCAAGGTGTAGGAGCGGAGGCGGCAGCGGCTGCAGGAGCAGGTAAGTTATGTTTGTGTATGTGATGTGTGTATTATGTTCGTGTATGTTTGTGTTATACTGTCTGATTAGCACTGTATCTAATCCTCCTACACTGTGCATTCGCTCAGAAAATGGCGACACACAGTGTAGGAGGTTTGAGGATTCAACCCCCTCCTTCTCCTGGCACTAGCCAGGATAAGGGAGGGGGGATAGTGTGAGTACACTAGAGCGAGTGTGTCTACCCCAAATTTGCAGCATAAAGCAATGAGGTTGCTTTACCACATTGCCAATGCTGCAATTTCGGGAATTGCTCCCTCTAGTGACCAGCACATGGAAATGTTATAAATTAGAATCTAATTTATAATACTTCCTGACTTGAGAAAAAATTTAAAAAAATAAATCAATGTGTAATCACTTATATACTAACTGTTTAACTGAAAAAAAACAAAAAACATTTCTAGCGACACATTCCCTTTAACAGCACAAGGCGAAAATTGGGAAATTATATCAAATATCTGCATCCAAAATGAGTAGACTTCCAGACATTGCCACCATATGTGAAAATATGACCCTTTGCATCCACATCCCTTTCAGCACAACTCCGGATAAGAATTGTCAGAGTTCGCAAAATTTGAAGGTGTCAAATACCAGCGTAATAACAGTTTTTAAGAAGCTTCCAATGTTTAACCCCCCTAGAAAATTTTTTGGTCCAAGAAAAGGCTTTCCGCCATTCTATCAGAGAAAAGGAGGATTGAAAATCATCCTCCAATTTATCACAATAAGAAGGTCTGTTGGGAAGGAGATGCTCACATAAATCTACATTGAATCCTGAAATACCCCGTTTCCTACCTGTGAGATCACAATACAGCTGAAGAGCCATGGATGGAAATGATAAGGCATTGACATCTAAGGACTCAAATAAATGTTGAATACATAAATACTTATAGAAGTCCCTATTAGGGATAGCATAAACTTTTACTAAATCTGAAAAGGTCAAGAATGTGCGGTCACTAAATAACATGTGAATGTGGGAGATCCCTGAAGTTATCCAATTATCCAAAGATACCCCTGGCAAATAAGTAAGTAAATATTGTAAGAGTAGTCTTTTAAGTTGAGTAAGAGCCAATGAGGGAAGCCGAGAGGCATATAATATCCAAGCCTTCAGAGAAGCCGAGACAGTCGGAGGCGCATAATTATAAGTTTTAGGAGGATAGTGTGAACCAACCCCTAACAATGAGATAAGTGGACGGTCTACTAGTGCCTGCTCAATATGTATCCACCTCTTCAAGGGGAAAGGTGCACACCAAGACTTCAGTTGATCTAGTGAAACTGCCCAATAATACTTTTGAACATCTAGAATTCCCATACCTCCTTGTCTCCAGTGTCTAAATAATGTGTGCATCTGCACTCTAGGCTTTTTATGCGCTCATATAAAGTTATTGAGTATTCTTTGGATATTCCACAAAAAAGGATCGGGAAGAGGGATTATCAGTGCACGGAACGTATAAAGAATAATGGGCTAGATCATTATTTTAATGATCGCTATTCTCCCCGCCCAAGATGTACAGACGTTAGACTAGGTAGATAACAATTGGGGAATACTAGTTAAAAGAGGGATCAAATTATGTTTAAAGAGGAGATTAGTAGAATTAGTAAATTGTATGCCCAAATATGAGATTTTTAGTGAATTCCATTGGAAAGGGAAGGAGCTTCATATCCTATTCCTAACTTATACCGTGAGCCCCATATCTAACAAGTGTGATTTACCAGCATTAATTTTATAGTAGGCCACACTCCCAAATATGTCTATGGTGTTTTGCACCTCCGAAAGGGAGGATAATGGATTGGAGAGGGAGAGGATAACATCGTCTGCATATAACCATATCTTATGTTGGAGTTGACCAATCGTTATACATGTAATAGACGGGTTTTGTCTAGTAGACATAGCTAGAGGCTCCATCACCATCGCAAAGATCAGGGGTGACAGTGGGCACCCCTGACGAGTGCCATTGGAGATAGGGAACGAGGTAGACATAAACCCAGAGGCCAATACTCTAGCTGAGGGAATGGAGTACAGTGCCATAATAGCAGATTTTATCCACCCACCAAATACAAATTTGCACAGAACTGCCTCCAAGTATCCCCAGTGGACCCGATCGAATGCCTTCTCCGCATCCAAAGTGAGAAGCACGGAAGGCACTCAACGGGTCCTTGCCCAATGAATCAAATCTAGTCTAGTACCATCTGGCGCCTGCCTCCCAGCAATAAATCCCACCTCATCCTCGTGTATTAAGTCAGGGAGTAAATTAGCCAACCTACCAGCCAATATCTTAGCATCAATTTTAACATCTGTGTTCAACAGAGATATTGGATGGAAGTTAGCAGGAGAATCAGGTGTTTTCCCAGGCTTCGGCAGAGTGACTACCGTTGCAGAGAGCATTTCCTTTGGAAAAGACCCCGCGGCTGCAGCTTCATTAAACACATTGACTAATTTAGGGGCTAAAATCGTAACATACCTTTTGTAATACTGATTAGTAAACCCGTCTGGGCCTGGGGCTTTACCTTGTTGTAAACCTTTAATAGCTTGTGAAAGTACAGTAAAAGGGGATTGTAAATTAGAATTATCTTCTTCTGACAGGGAAGGAAGATTCAGGCCGTACAGAAAGTTTTTATGTCCGATACTGATGGCTGATAAGTGGCTTTATCTTCTCTGAGATTATATAAATTGTGATAAAAACTCCGAAATTGTTCACTGATTTCTTGAGGGTGAGTAACCTTATTACCATTTTTGTCAATGAGAAATTCTGTTCTCTTCTTAGCACTCCTTTTTTTAATCATTTTGGCTAGAAGTGCCCTTGGTCTATTACCATGAAGGTAAAAACCAAATTGTAGTTTTTTAAATAAGGACATATGACAGGACCTTAGTACAGCTTGAAGTTGATCTCTAAGGACTTTAATTTTTTGCGATGTGTCTGGAGTCACTTTAAGGGATTCCAGATTATGTAATTGGGTGAGAATATCATTAGTGGTTTTCTCCCAATGTTTTTTTTTATCTGGAGGCGGCCTGAATCTCCATCCGACGCATATATGCCTTATGAGCATTCCATAGAGAAAAGCAATTGTCTGAAGAAGGGGTATTAACATCAAAATATGTTTGTACGTGGGTATCCTTCAAATCTTTAGTAAGAGGGTGATCTAAAACTAAATCATTTAATCTCCAGGAGGAGAAAGGGGGCGATGGTAATTGATCCAAAACAACTATAGAAATAGGGGCATGGTCAGACCACGATATGTCCCCAATAGTGGATGAAGACATACAGCGGAGACTGATTTTGCTCACTAAAAACATATCTATTGGAGAGTACACTCTATGTGGTGCAGAGAAAAACGTAAAATCACGTTCATTACCATGGTGACAGCGCCATACATCATATAACTCTTCCAAATGTACCGTATGATGTAAATTGGAGTGTGGTCTATGGACATTGGAGGAGTCAATTGATGGATGTATAACTTAATTGAAATCCCCTCCTATGATCAACAGACCCTTCGCCACTTTATTAACCTTCCGGAGTATTTTGTGAAATGCCTTAAGCTGGTGTGAGTTAGGTAAATATATGTTAACTAACGTGAAATTAATATTATTTATATCACATACTAGTATCAAGAATCTACCATGAGGGTCCAACAGGACGTCATGTACATGAAAGGTAACCGAATCTTTAATTGCAATCAATACACCCTTAGATTTGCTGGAGTTAGATGCCTGAAATATGTGAGGAAATTTAAAATGTGTACGTTTCGGAGGATGAAGGGATGAGAAATGAGTCTCCTCGGCGAGGAGAACGTCACTACGAAGGGCCAGAGCCTCCTTCCACATCTGCCGCCTTTTAAAAGGGCTATTTAGTCTCTTTACATTTAAAGAGGATATAGTAAAAGGCATGAGGTAGTGTAAGAAACATATTATGCCTGGCTGGGCATTGATCACTAAATCTTAACAGACAAGTAGGATCTTGTGAAACATGAAGTAGACAAAACAATATGCCCAAATAGTGGAATATAAACAGGAAAACAAAAATGTAAAAAAACATGGTGCCTACTCTGCGCCGTACAGACCTCCATGGGGAAGAGAGGAAAGAAATATTAGCAACAAGTAGCATTATTACATGACCATACAACCAGCGTGAAGATCAGGTGATGGATTGTCCCTGTACCAACTCCCATTCCGGATGAAGACGTCTCAGTGGCTTACTGGCGGGCACAGATCCCGTAGACTGGATAGGAATTTTCCACTGGCGAAGCAGAGCAACCCCATCAGAAGGAGTAGGAATCACGTGTGTGGAACCATTCCTGGAAACCAATAACTTGACCGGGAAACCCCATTTATATTTCAGATTTTGCTCCCTGAGAGCCAAAGTGATCGGTTGAAATTGCTTTCGTAGCATCAAGGTAGAAGCAGACAGATCCGGGTATATTGAGATGTGAGCATAGGGAGGTGGGAGTTTCCCCAATTTTCTGTATTCCTGAAGGATACAGTCTTTGGCTTGGTAAAACTGTACCCTTGATAGAACATCTCTGGGAGCATTTTCCAGAGCAGCCCGAGATTTAGGAATCCTGTGCGTTCTACCCCAAGTTAAATCCAGTGGGGCAAACATTGGAATTAGAGTTTTAAACATAACTTTCAGAAAGTTAGGTAGTTCAGAGGGTGAAATGTCTTTGGGAATACCTCGAATTTTGAGATTATTCCGCCTTGATCTGTCCTCGATACATTAGCGTATCTTTTGGCCACTTTACGTCTTCTGTAAGCTCAGCATGAGCATCGATAAGATCCTTATGGGCCCTGGCGTGATCTCCCAGACTTCGTTCTATATGATCCGTGCGGAACCCTAGGTCATCCACAGACGTATGGATTTGTGCCAGTACTCTATCCAGCACCCCAGAAATTGAATTCTGCAATGTATGCATTAGCCCTTTCATGATGGCTGTGGTCAGAGGATAATCGTCAGCTACCTCAGACATCCCAGACAGATCAGAGTCCGTGAGATGTGTCTCATGGGGTGGTAGACTTTGAGGGAAGAGCGCTTTTTTAAACGCTGGGCCCTTACTATTAGGTGAGGAGGAGACCGATCTAGTCGCTCCTCTTTTGCCGGGGCCAAACACCTCTTCCATCCTGCCCTGTGAGTCGACATCTGCAGACTGACCTGAGACAGCTAATGGTTGCGTATGAAGGTGCCGCACATCCAGCTCAGGCAGGGAGCCGACGCCATCTTGTCAACGGCCCGTCGCGGGGAAGTAGTAAGGAAGCTTTTTTGGCTCCGATTTTGACTGTCGTCTCCTGGTCATGTTCCACATTTGGGTCAGCCGGAGCAGGGATCCTTCAGGGGAAGATAGACCGCAGTAGAAGGTCAGATATCGCCGTGAGCCGCAGTTATGCTACTAGTGAAGCAGGAGAGATTTCACTACACCGCCATTCCAGTCAGCGGCAAGCTCCGCCCCTTTCCAAATTAATATTTATCCCTGGTGTGGCAATAGATTCTGGGATATTAGGGGAAAATGACTCTGTGGGTATCCATTCAATATATTCTGGGGGAATAAAGTGGCCCGTGTTTTGTGGTACTTCTGCGACATGCCCTGTGCTTGTGGACTCTGCAGCAACACTTGCATTGCAGAAAGTGTATCACTGTCGTCGCTATCACTGGTACATTTCTACCTTAGACGTGGTTTCTGTATCGCTTCCATCAGGGTCAGAAATTAACATGGCATATGCCTCTTCCACCGTGAACCTTCTATGGGCCATTTTAATTACACACACGTACAACAAAGACTGTAACCAGACACACACGCAGACAAATTGTATTATTTTGTTCTTTCCTTTTATTTTTCACAGACAAAAATACACGGACGTCACAAAAGCACATTTCACAAAAAACTGATGTCAAACAAACATGTAGACTATAAAACTTTTTTTTTTTACATATATCTATTTTTACCTTTTTTTTTTTGCACAAAAAAAATACACAGATGACACACTGCTAGTGGTCTCCGATCGTTGCCCTGAAGCCCGAGGCTGTTACCAGCAGCCGGGTCTTCAGGAGATCCCTGCGAAAACCGCTCCAATGCGGCCCCCTCCCTCCCAAACTACTCAGATGCGGTACCTGCTATTGAGTGCCGCAGCTGAGGGTTACATACGATCGGAGACCACTGTTAGTGGTCTCCGATCGTTGCCCTGAAGCCCGAGGCCGTTACTAACAGCCCGGTCTTCAGCATCACCCCGCACGATGCAGGGAAAGTTCTTCTGAAGTGCCGACGTGAAAAGCCGACACTTCAGAAGAACTACCCTGAACGGCCGACGTAAAAACACTATACGCCGGTCGTTAAGGGGTTAAGGAGTTGTCCATATTCTCTATTAGGGAATACAGAGTTAATATAGTGAGGGCACCTGTTCAGACTCCTGTCCTGTCCTACACTACACAGACAACACATTGATATGAATGGACACTGTGCAGAGCTTGATTTACCATGTGGTGGCGCTGCAGGGAAATTAAACACTTACTTCTAGGTTTCTCATAGATTACAGCTGATCGCTAGGGTCTCAGCAGGGGGACACTTTGTGTTCTGTTTATTGTCACGGGACCCTTCTAACAAGTAGGGATTTTTTTCAAGGAGGAGATCACCTTTAGTATATACAACCTTTACATAACTAGAATTTGAATATAATAGGATTTCACTATGAATTTTTTGTTAAGCAATTGGTTAATTTGTTGTTATAGCTGCTTTGTTTTTGGAATCTTTCTTTGGACTAATAATAGTGTCAGGAACTAGTGTGATCTTCTAGGACATAATGGGGTATTATGAGGCTTCTGGCTATTTGCATTATATTAGCATTGTAATAAAGATAAACATATAAGGCTTCATTCACATATGTGTCAGGGCTCCGTTCATGGGTTCCATCAGGAGAACCCGTAAACAGAACCCTGACTGAAACAAATGGAAACCATAGGTTTCCGTTTGCATCACCATTGATTTTAATCGTGAAGGATCCGGTGCAAATGGTTTTCGTTTGGCACCGCTATTTAAGGGTTCCATCGTTTTGACGGAATGAATAGCACAGTCGACTACGGTATTGATTCCATCAAAACGATGGAACCCTTAATCAACGGTAACAAACGAAAACCATTTGCTCCGGATCCCTGACCATTGAAATCAATGGTAATGCAAACGAAAGCCTATGGTTTCCCTTTGTTTTAGTCAGGGTTTCGTTCATGGAATCCCCTGATAGAAAGCTCAGACAGAACCCAGGAACGGAGCTCTGATGCAGATGTGCACAAAGCCTAACTGTGTGCTTTCCTTGATGAGATTATTGTTACTCGCCTGCTCCTTATCATAGGTATTAAGAATCTTGATTTATGAACCTTAGATTCCTCTTGAGTCAGAAAGTGAAAATGAATAGAATACAATATTAGCTGTTTCATACGATGGAATTTGGAGGTTAAAAAGTGGTGTAAGGAAAATATTTTTTAACATAAGTCAAGCCCATTTTTTGCAGGTCACACTCTTTTCACTTTCCTCACCCATTCAGTGCTATAAATGTGCCTTGTATCCCCTTATTTATAAAATATACTGCAAAAAAATTATGAAGTTGTAGCCTATAGCAACCAATCAGATCACAGCTGTGCTTTCCAGGGCAGTGATAGGTCAAATCTAAATGTTGTTATGGCCAACTGCTGCACCAGAACAAAGCTCAGTACATATATACACCACCAGAACCAAGCTCAGTATATATATACAGCACCAGAACTAAGCTCACTACATATATACAGCAACAGAACCAAGATTCGTACATATATACAGCACCAAAACCAATCTCAGTACATATATACAGCAACAAAACCAAGCTCAGTACGTACATACAGCATCAAAATCAAGTTCAGTAAATATATACAGCACCAGAACTAAGAACAGTACATACATACAGCACCAGAACAAAGCTCAGTACATACATATAGCGCCAGAACAATGCTCAGTACATATATACAGCACCAGAACAAAACTCAGTAAATAAGTTTTGGGGTTACCCTCATAGCGGGCAGGCATAGTTAAATGTAGTCCTGGACTGTGGACAGGAGCTTGCAGTGGTGGCTGTAACGGAGGCGCCGGAGGCGCTAGTTCGTTCAAACGAGTGGACACATTTTGCAGCAGCTGAAAAAGCTGATCTTGGCGGGCTCGTTATCTAGAAAGCTCCTGAGCCATGTCAGCTGCGTCAGGCAGGGCTGTGTCAAGGGGATCCATGGCTTGTTCAAACTATAACGGTTCTCACCGTTTTTTTTGTGGATCCTCTGTGTCGTCTGAAAGATGGTGCTTGGAACCCAGGGCAACGCTTGGCACAGCAGGTTAGAGGCAGTCGGATGAATAGGCCAGAAGTCAGGACAGGCAGCAGACATCGTAATGGGTATGGGTAGCAATAGGTCAAGGCAGGCGGCAGGCAAGGACAGTCAGGTTCAGGCAGAGGTCACAACGGGAAATCCAGACAAAGGCAGAAGTCAAGGAAACAGGGAACTAGGTTGAACAAAGCATGGTTCAGAGGGAGGAATATCCTTAAATAGTAAGTCTGGAAATTAGGCACGCGCTGGCCCTTTAAGAAGGGAAGAGTCAGAGCGCGCCCTCTAGTGGCTGAAACCGCACATCGAGGATGACGGCCGCAGAGGGAGGTAGGAGATGCACTTACCTGACGCTGCCCAGAGCCTGCAGAGCGTCCGGATAGGGTAAGTGGAGCTCGGGAAGAGCATGAGGGAATGGAGGGCGCAGGAACCGGAGCAGAGGGTGTGGGAAAGGTGGGGAACGGTGCAGCAGCCTTTACACATACACTGTGCTCCCTGAATATAAAGCACCATACACATAGTGCCCCTTGAAGATAGTGCCACATACTGTGCCCCTTGCAGATAGATCCACACAGATAGTGCCCCCTGAAAATCCAGAATCACATACACAATTCCCCCCAAAGATAGCGCCTGCCTCTGTGTCCCTAAAAATGAAGCTCCACATGATGTTCCCCTGAAAGTAAAGTACCCCACAGTGCCCACTAATGAGGAAGCGCCAAACAAACAGCAACACTTAAACAAGTAAAACAAATGTACCTGTCCCCGTTTCCTTGCTGTCATACAGCGATGAAGGCCTAGCTTCTTCTAGTCAAACAGAATGATGAAGGAACCACGTCAGCGGCGCGATTAGGTCACCACGCCATCTGTTTCACAAACAAAGCAGGGAACTTATGGTTTTCTTGCTCCCGAGAACACCAGTTAGGGCTGTTCAATAGTATCTCGGTCCTAAGGGGGATTCAGGTAGGACTGGATCGGGATCCCTCTACTCCCCGGTTTTCCAAACAGCTGTCATTTTAACAACCGGTTAGAGAGAACCGGGGAGAACTCAACCTTATAGATAAGGCATTAAGTGTTGTATAGCTAGATTTTTCAAAAGCATTTGATGCAGTTCCACCTGAAATGTTGGTACATAAAATAAGAATGCTGGGGCAGATGGAAAATGTTTGTATTTAGGTTAATATCTTGGAAAAGCATAAAAAAAAGTGTTTTCTTCATGAACTATACTAAGATTGGGTCAAGGTTACCTTTGCATACCTAATAACCGTCCCATTTTTCATGGGATTGTCCCATGAAACAGAACTCAAAAGGTGAAAGGTTTATGCAAATGAGCCAAAAATGAGCATTTCTGGAAGGTTTTGTGGGCATTTCTGGGCAGATTGGGAGTGAAGCTTAAAAATGTCCCACATATGGTAATTCAAATGTTTTGGGGATTGTTATTGAAGTATCATAAGGGTCAGTAGTAGGCTACAATCACAGAACAGTGGAGAACGGCCATACGACGGACGTTTTTAACTGCTGCCGCATGGCTGCTTTCAAAATATTGAAGTTCTATGGGTGTATTCATACAGCCAAGGATTCTGCTCCAAGAGGAGCCCCTGACATCACTGTACATATATGGACAGTGACGTCGGGAGTTCCTCTTGTGAGCGGAATTCACGATCAGAGCATTGCCGATGCTCTGGCCAGGGATTACGCTCCTGCAGGAGCCCCTGGCGTCACTATCCTTACATGGACAGTGACGTCAGGGGATCCTCCTGGAGTGGAATCCCCAGCTAGAGCACTGCCGATGCTCTGGCCGGGGATTCCACTCCTGGAGAAGCCCCTGGCGTTACTATGCATATGTGGACAGTAACGTCAGTGGCTTCTCCTAGAGCAGAATCCCCGGCCAGAACATTGCCAAAGCTCTGGCCGGGGATTCAGTTTCTGGAGGAGCCCCTGGCGTCACTTTCCATATATGGATAGTGATGTCATGGGCTCTTTCTAGAACGGAATCCCCGGCCAGAGCTTTGGCACTGCCGACGCTCTAACCGGAGATTCCACTTCAGGAAAAGCCCCTGGCGTTACTATGCATATGTCGACAGTAACGTCAGTGGCTTCTCCTAGAGCAGAATCCCTGGCCAGAACATTGCCAAAGCTCTGTCCGGGGTTTCCGTTTCTGGAGGTGCCCCTGGCGTCACTTTCCATATATGAATAGTGATGTCATGGGCTCTTTCTAGAATGGAATCCCCGGCCAGAGCTTTGGCACTGCCTTCGCTCTGGCCGGGGATTCCACTCCTGGAGAAGCCCCTGGCCTTACTATGCATATGTGGACAGTGACGTCAGTGGCTTCTCCGAGAGCAGAATCCCCGGCCAGAGTCTTGCTGAATCTCTGGCTGAGGATTCCGCTTTTGGAGAAGCCCCTGGCATCACTATCCATATATGGACTGTGACGTCAGGGGCTACAAGGGGGGGCAGTGTGGCACTATATACAAGGAGAAGCTGTGTGGCACTAAACACAAGGGGGCTGTGTGACATTATACACAAGGGGGAGCTCTGTGGCACAATATACAAGGGTGTCTGTGTGGCCCTATACTAAGGGGGGCTGTATAACACTATTTACAAGGGGAGGGCTGTGTGGCATTATATACAGGTGTCGGTGTGTGGCGCTATCTACAGGGGGGCTGTGTGGCACTATGTACAAGGGGGCTGTGTGGCACTATATACAAGAGGGGGGCTATGTGGCACTATCTACTTCACCCTTCAGCCTACATTTAGTCTGTCAATAGGGTAACCAATCCTAATCCTAAACAGCAGCCAAATAACAACTATTATCAACAAGTTAACCAAATTTTTGTTATCATTAAAGGGATGGGTATGATTCATGTATGTCTAACTGTCTTAGGGGCTATTGGATTTTCTATAAACTTTCTAGTTACAGAGATGTTACTTAATAATCAGCAACTCATTCAGGTTGGGTGTCCAAGGGTTAGCCCACAACCATTGCTCTTACTTCCAGCTAGGTGCGCCTCTTATGGGTCACAGACTGGATATGCGGAAGTCTTAACAATCACTTGGGCGGGGTTGGGTACCCATCACATCTGCAAGAATCAATTTTCAATCTGATCCTAATACATTCTAAACCCAGGGGCCGAAGGGAACACTGTGGACAGGCCTTTTCGTGTTATCTCTGTATTTGGTTAAAGGGACAGTGTCATGATTTTTTTTATTCATTTATGTGTTTTTATTGAATAAAATTTTATATTGACTTTATTTTTTCACACACAATGTTTTTTTTATTAACACTTTCTTACTGTACTGGCGCTGCCATGTTTATTTCATCTCTTAACGACACATACACAGATGGAATACGGCAGCTATAGTGCATAGGACACAATGAACGTCTCCCGTTCATTGTATCCTCTGCTTCCGCTATCTAACTCTGCACTGCAGTTCAGAGTGACCCAGCAAAGAAGCTGCAGCCATCCCAGTGCCCAACCATCACTACAGATTGTCGTGTACTGGATTGTACCTGGCTCCTCCCGATACCCCTGGTGGCGGTGGGTAGTGGGGTAATAATGGGGGTTAGTATTGGTCTTTTACTGGCTAATATTAAGCCCCGCCTTAGTAATGGACGTCGTGAAACAGACAACTGCCATTACTAAGGTGGTAATAAAGAATTAAAAAAACAGAGACATAAGAAAATATTTTTATTGAAATAAATACTCCCCCACACAATCCTCGCTAACCATTTTATTTAAATAAAAACCGTAGATCATCGCAGTAGTCCACCGAATCTACAACGCAGTCCAATAGGTCCAGCGGAACCTACATAAAAAATAAAGTTAGGCTTCGAGCACACTTCAGTGAAATGCTTCAGTGTGCTATCCATTTTTTTAGCAGATAGCACACTGACCTCATTCATTTCTATGGGGTCATGCACACTCCTTTTTATTCACGTGTTTTTTTTTACAGTTTTTGTGTGTGCTTAATTAATCCAACACTTCTTTTTTACGCAACACGTTTTTTAAAAACCCTTGCTTTCCCATTGATGTAAATGATGTAAGCTTAATCAAGCATTTGATGCTTTTTTCACCTGTTTTTTGACACATTTTGTGTGCGCTTTTTGGCGCATAATTCAAACTCCCGTTGACTATGGGAACATTTGACACGTTTTACTTGCAAAAGAATTGACTCGACACTTCTTTATTTACATGACGCATTTTTTTAAAACGCGTGTGTAATAAAGTGCGTTGTATTTACTAACGTTTTCTGATGCGGTTTTTGGCACATAAAATGCACCAAAAAAACACCTCAACTTCACTCCATGTGAATCTGTCAACTGATACGTCATTCACCACAGGGTCCCCCCTCTACTTTCATCATTCTGAGCCTTTTGGTGTATCCTAGAGCTCTGCCAGCTACATTGTAAAAAGCACCCCCAAAATGGAGCTGGACAATGCTTAGCAATTTGAAGACACCTTTTCCTGGTTTGTAGCCAAAAATAGGGAGGGGGTGTAAGTCTCCCTCCCACATTTATGGCAACTGTGATTCTGCTTGCTTTTACCTTATTCACCTTGATGTAATTCTGGGAAGTGCTCCCTCTGGAAGTGCTCCCCCTGGTGGCCAATATAGGAAAACATGTCAAATTATTATTTCATTTTTAAGACTTTCCACCTTGTGGAAGAAAAAAAAAAAAAAATACGGCAAAAAAACTTACAAAATATAATAAAAATAAGTAACTTACTTAAAAATATATATTATTTGGCGACACATTCCCTTTACATTTTTGTATGTCTTGGGATCATAAAACAAACGTTCCCTTATCTCAGCCTCCCACAGATTCATTCATAGATTTGTTTAATCTCACACACCTATTCTTATAACACATACAAAAACCCACAGACAAGTGATGTTCATGGTTCCCAATTAGTCAAAAGAGACAATACTTAGATGGCATCTAATTGAAGAGGGAAGTGCACAGTAAGAATAACATTTCTTACTCACCGGTATTGTGTGCAGTTCCCCGTTGCTTTGTTAGCTGTCGTCCACCTTCGATTGTTTCCTCGGACCTGTGTTGGGATCCCAGACAAGAGCCCTCAGGAAATGTCGCTGCAGAAAGTAATTTGCCCATTAAAAACAGGACAATCTGAATTTGTCTATGAGTTCTAAATCAATTAATACTCTCTCACTAGGGGATTGAGAGAATCCGACCAGTGAGACCATGACACACAGCATTGGTGTTCAAACGAGCCTCTGCCATGAACTGGCAGATGTAACTTTATTTCTGATAATACGAGAGCAGGCGTTATCCTCATACTTACACACATACATTGCACATATGGTATAATAAAGAATCGTCCAAGCTCGTCTAGACAAAGGTCATTGGGTGAAATACCATAAGTCTTAGAAATAAAATACCCATTATCCGCTGTAAGCTATTTTACAGTTCCACCTGTCAACAATAAATATTCCTGACAGCAATTTTAGGTTTACATATAATGATGCAATATTAAATTATCTTTCATAACAGCTCATAAGCATAATTTCAACATAAACTTTTACTCTGAATTTCATTTTAAGCATGTGGTTAATTTGTTGTTATAGCCTCTTTGTTTTTAGAATCTTTCCTTATACTGATAATAGTGCCGGGAACTAGTGTGATCATCCGGGACATGATGGGGTATTATGAGGCTTCTGGCTATTTGCATTATATCAACATTGTGATAAAGATAAACATATAACATATAACTGTGGCTTTCCTTGAGGAGGTCATGTTACTTGCCTGCTCATTAGCATTGATATTAAGAATCTTGATTCATGAACCTCAGATGCTTTAACAGAAATAGACAAAAAAGATATTAGCAGCACTTATTATGAGATGTCCTCATCCTTAAGCTGGCCGTACACTTGAGGTAGTTTTCGGCCAACAGCTATTCCTCCCGACTCCACTATACACGTACATGTGCTTTTAATGGATAGAAGTGAAAAAGCCGCTGCCACGTTCCTCTGGAAGCAGCTTATCTATTTGCAAACGACAGGATCAGACATGTTGGAATTAATCATTCTCAACCCTTCTCTCCACCGACATCTGCCGTCGGGGGAGTGTTGGGATGCCACCATATACATAAGATAGTCGACATACATCTAATATGTATGGCCAGCCTTAGGGCTCATACACAAGGGCATATTATTTGTATGTTTTGTATGGAGCTGTAATAGACCTTATATAGAGGTGCATGGGGCCTCTACTGTAACTCTGTTTCATCTGATGGGAATTGGAGGTTGCACGGAGGTTTAAGGAAAAATATTTTTTGAAGTAATGTGCACACATTTTTTACAGGTCATGCCCACTTTACAAGGCTTTCCTCAATCGTTCAGTGCTAAAAATTTGCCTTGCATTGCTTTTTTTTTTTATAAATTCTAGTGCAAAGAAAATATAAATCAGTTGACCATAGCAACCAACCGGATCACAGCTGTACTTTTTCAGGGCAGTCATAGGTAAAATCTAAATGTTTCTATGGGCAACTGCTGCACCAGAACTAAGCTCAGTACATATATACAGAACTAGAACCAAGCTCAGTACATATATACAGCACCAGAACCAAGCTCAATACATATATACAGCACCAGAACAAAGTTCAGTACATATATACAGCACCAGAACAAAACTTAGTACATATATAAGTAGTGTACGGCTGGCACAGGGTAAGCGGAGCAGGCCCAATATGGAGGCAGGAGATATATCTTAAACGGGCTTTAATCCTGGTTAACGGGCCTACTGTAACTTTCCCACTTTTCCTTGGGCTAAACGCACACCAGTGATAAGGGGGGGTTTTGCACTAAGGATAAGAGGATGGCAGTCTCTAGTTCTGCCAAAGAAATTCTCAGTGTCTACTCCTGTCCTGTTGGTGAGTGAGGTCTCCTTGCTGTTTACGGGCAAATTAAAGACAGGAGGTTGCAATAAAGTGGAACAATTAACTCACAGTGTCTTTATTTTCCATAACTTGTAAAACTCTTCCAATTTGGAGGCAGTTCTTATAATAAACAGTTTTTCATCAATGGGCTCGAAATTCTGGAGTTGAAGTAGAGTTCTAACAAGTGTCAAATAATGTACACACAAAGTAATTTGAGAGTTGCTTAGAAATACTGATTAGCCAGGCTGGAAGCCTAAGGCCTAATCATACATAAAAGTGACCTGGAAGTTGTCAAAAATTACTAAGTCAGGCCCGAAACTTCTTACTTAGACATGGCTGTAAGACCCAAAGAAAATGTTTTCTCAGAGGCTTCTATTCTGTTCTCCTCCGATACTAGCACATATCGTGCTCCATCCATTCTCTGTCCAACGCCTACAACTTCTCCTAAGAAAGGGAGCAAATCTTTTATAACTTTAGCTCCTCCCTCTTCCAGAACAATCTCCAGGTCATACTACCTAAGTATTGGGGAGAGCCCTTCACTCCTGCTCCAGCCTCAGATGGTAAGACCCAGGTATTCAAAGATACAATTGAATTTACATTTAAAGTGACAGTACACAATAAGTACAAGTTCATTATAAAACACCATAAAACATTGTAAAACACATTATACTTGCAATGAATACTTTGTAGTGTTTTGCGGGACACTTAATATATAGCACGAGAACAAAGCACAGTACATATATACAGCGGCCGCAATAATATAGCTCAGTACAGAGATAATTTGTAAAGCCAGGTTAACCTTAGCCATAATTTGTACGAAGTGAAACTACAGCTTTCAAAATGGGCTGAAGAATGGTAAATATTTGCGGTGCCCCATGAAGGTAGTGCCATACAATGTGGCCCCTGAAAAAATAACAACACACCCACACACCTGGCCTCTTCTAGTCTAGCAGAACTTTTGCAGAAATAGCATCAGCAGCACAATTACATCATTGCGCCATCTGTATTACAAGCAAAGCAGGAAACTGCTCCTGAGAAAGCCAGTTAGGGCTTTTTAATTGGACTTCCTCTATACCCCGGTTCCACAAACCAGCTGTCATTTTAACAACTAGTTAGGGAGAAACGGAAAGAGCCTAACCCTGTAGGTTAGGCTTTGGATGTTGTAGATCTAGATTTTTCTAAAGCATTTGATACAGTTGTACCTAAACATTGGTACATAAAACAAGAATGCAGGGACAGATGAAAAACATGTGTATTTAAGTTAATATCTGGGAAGGTCAGGAACAAAGCGTGGTTATTTATGAAGTATACTAAGACTGGGTCAAGATTCTTATGCATACCTACCAACTGTCCAGTTTTTCACTGGATTGTCTCATGAAACAAAACTCAAAAGGAGAAGGGATTTTACAACTGAGCCAAAAATTTGCATTTTTGGAAGATTTTCTGGGCATTTCTGGGCAAATCAGGGGAGGAGCTTAAAATGTCCTGCATAGGGTATTTCGAATGTTTGGAGGAATGTTATTGACGTTTTACAAGGGTTAGTATTAGGGACTATATTTTTTTGTATGTTTATAAGTCATCTTGTAGATAACATACAGAGTAAAATTGTAATATGTGCAGATGATACTCACCCAGGAAATTTGTAGAGAATTGTATTAATTTGTTTCATTTGTGTCAGTTACACTATGTATTTGTCTCTTTGCTGTATACTTCTGGATAGTGCGCCAATATCCAGAGAAGGGTGTCCAGTCAAAAACAGGAGAGAGACGATGGAATGCATAGGGGTATGAGAGTTGGTGAATCTGTCCGATGGGAAACTCAGAGAACTTTCTATTCAGGATGAACACCCTGTGTTTTATATTGTTATAGTGGACATTATCGATATAGTTTATATAATTTATGTTATATTATACGTTGAAGGCTGATATTTAACCCCTTAACGCTCAGTGACGTACTATTCTGTCATGGAAACCATCCCACTCGCGCTCCATCACCTAATAGTACGTCACAGGAGGAAAGGCCATTTCGGCCGTCTTCCCAACACATACAGGAGCTGTGACAGCTGCTGTCTCATACAGCAGTTGCCACAGCTCCTTCAGCGGGGACCGATCGCTGTGTCCCCGCTGATTAACCCCTTAAAAGCCGCGTTCAATAGCGATCGCGGCTTCTTAGGGGTTAAACCACCATCGACGGCCTGCTACATGATAGCGGGCAGTGATGGTGGCTATGGCAACCGGATGCCTAACAATGGCGTCTGGCTATGCCATCTACGGAAGCCTAGTGGGTCCTGACAAAGTCAGGACCCACTATGCTTGCTGTCAGTCTGGAACTGACAGCTCCAATACACTGCACTACGCATGTAGTGCAGTGAATTAAAATTGCAATCAGGGCCTCCTGCCCTCAAGTCCCCTAGTGGGACAAAGTAATAAAGTTAAAAAAAGTTGTGTAAAAATAAGAAAATAAAAGTTTTAAAAGTAATAAAAGTAAAAATCACCCTTTTTCCCTTATCATACCTTTATTATTAATAAAAATACATAAATAAACTCTACATAATTGGTATCATCGTATCCATAACGGCCTGAACTACAAAATTATTTCATTATTTATCCCGCTCGGTGAACGCCATAAAAGAAAATAATAATAAACCGTACCAGAATCACAATTCTTTCGTCACTTCACCTCCCAAAAAATGGAATAAAAAGAGATCAAAAAGTCGCATGTACCTAATAATGGTCCTGATCGAATCTACAGTTTGTTACGCAAAAAACAAGTCCTCGCACGGCTTTCTTGATGGAAAAATAAAAAACGTTATGGCTCTTAGAATATGGCAACACAAAAAGTAAATGATTTTTTAAAAAAAGTATTTTATTGTGCAAACGCCATAAGACATAAAAAAACTATAAACATATGGTATTGCCGTAATCGTATCGCCCCGCAGAATAAAGTGAATATGTAATTTATTGCGCACGGTGAACGCTGTAAAAAAAATAGAATAAAAAAACAATAGTATAATTGCTGTTTTTTAGTCACCACGCCACCTAAAAATAGAATAAAAACTGATCAAATAGTCGCATGCGCCCCCTGAAAACTGCAGTGAATTCCTCAAGGGGTCTAATTTCACTTTTGGGGGGTTTCCATTCTCTTGGCACCACAAGACCTCTTCAAACCGGACATGTTGCCTAATAAAAAGGAGGCCTCAAAAGCCACTAGATGCTCCTTTGCTTCGGAGGCCAGTGCTTCAGTCCATTACCACACTTAGGCCACATGTGGGATATTTCTTAAAACTGCAGAATCCAGGCAATATTTATTGATTTGCGTTCCTCTAGTAAAACCTTAGGTTTTACAGAAAAAAATTGAATAAAAATGCTGTTGTGAATACTTTGAGGGGTCTAGTTTCTAAAATGGGGTGTTTGATAGGGGTTTCTAATATATGGGCCCCTCAAAGCAACTTCAGAACTGAACTGGAACCTAAAAAAAAATAAAAAATGAGGCAATATTACATTATACTGATATTGAGCAGTGCCCAACTTGAGATGGCCCCAGTTTTGACCGTTTGTATAAACAGAGACCCTTATTAGACCGTTTCAGTGCCCGGTTTGCCCAAACATACAGCCCCGAGAAGTGTATTTCTGTTGATGAGTCCCTGGTATGTTTTAAAGGGAGGTTTCAATTCTGCCAGTACCTGCCGAGTAAGAGGGCAAGGTATGGTGTGAAAATGTATAAACTGTGCGAGAGTGCATCATACCTACAAATTTAGGAGATATGAAGGGAAGGACACCAGTATTCAGTCCCCAGAATGTTCCCTCTTACTGGGATTAATACAAAAACTGTGTGGGATTTGGTGCACCCACTGCTGGACCAGGGTTACCACCTCTACCTGGATAATTTTTATACCAGCGTCCCACTCTTCAACTGCTTCGCTTCCAGAAGTACTGCGGCATGCGGCACTGCTAGAAGAAATCTGAGAGGCTTCCCTAAGACTCTGCTGGGGCAAACAAGAAGGGGTGAGTGCAGGGCAAAATCTAGCAGCAACATATTGTGTGTCAAGTACAAGACAGGAGAGATGTTCTTGTATTGACAACAATACATGGCCACATCAGTACCCATGTCCCTGTACGAGGTACCATTACAGAGACCCCCAAACCAGACTACATCCTTTACTACAATAGGTACATGGGAGGGGTGGACTGGTCAGATCAAGTCCTGAAGCCCTACATCGCAATGTGGAAATCGAGGGTGTGGTATAAGAAGCTGGCCGTGC
The DNA here is from genome assembly GCF_050947455.1 of Rhinoderma darwinii. Lineage (NCBI taxonomy): Eukaryota > Metazoa > Chordata > Amphibia > Anura > Rhinodermatidae > Rhinoderma > Rhinoderma darwinii. Next base: position 13,584,714 of record NC_134696.1, on the reverse strand, counting down.
ACATCATACAGATGGCTTTGTACAATGCGTACGTGCTACGTCGATGTATAGGCCAGAGGGGAACTTTCCTGGAATTTCAAGAGGTTGTTATCAAGAAACTAATTTTTAGGGTCCAAGGAGGGGGGGCACCCAGTACTTCTGGAAGCAAAGCCACCCGCATCGTACCAGGGCAACACTTTCCAGGAGAAGTTCCCCAAACTGGCAAGAAGGGAAAAAGTCAAAAGAGGTGCAAAGTCTGCTATAAGAGTGGGATAAGGGAGGACACAATATATCAATGTGACACGTGTCCCGAAAAACCAGGGCTCTGTATGAAAGAGTGTTTTAAATTTATCATACATCCCTTGATTTTTAATCTACCCCAGTTTTACTTACCCTGATACACATCTTTCCCTTCTGAGCCCTGCTGCGTGCCCAGGCAGTTGTCAACAGCCACATTGAGGGTATTGCCGTACCTGTGAGTACCCACATTACAGTTTATGGGGTGTAGGTCTCCGGTCAAAATGCTCACTACACCTCTAGATGAATGCCTTAAGGGGTGTCGTTTTTAAAACGGGGTCACTTCTTGGGGGTTTCAAATGTACTGGTACCTCAGGGTCCTCTGCATACGTGACTTCGCACCAGAAAATCCCCAGTAGGCCAAATGGTGGTTCTTTACTTCTGAGCCCTCCCATGGGCCCAAACGGCAGTTTATCACCACAAATGGTGTATTGCCGCACTCAGGACAAATTGAGCAACAAAATGGGATATTTTATTCCTTGTGAAAATAAGAAATTTTGAGCCAAAACGACATATTATTGGAAAAAAATATATATTTTTAAATTCCCAGCCCAATTCAAATCATTTCTGTGAAAAAACTATGGGGTCTAAATGGTCACAATACCCATAAATGAATTCCTTGAGGGGAAATTTTTTTTTTTTTTAACTTCACAGCCCAATTCAAATAAAGTCTATGAAAAAACTGTGGGGGGTATTACTGCACTCAGGAGAAATTGGGAAACAAAATGGGGTATTTTGTACACTGTGGAAATTAGACATTTTGATGAAAAATGACATCTTATTGGAAAAAATTTCATTTTTTTAATTTCACAGCCCAATTCAAATACGTGCTGTGTAAAAACTGTGGGTTCAAAATGGTAACAACAACCATAAATTAATTCCTTGAGGGGTGTAGTTTCCAAAATGTCACTTTTGGGGGATTCCTACTGTTTTGGCACCTCAACACCTCTTCAAACCTGGCATGCTGCCTAAAATATATTCTAATAAAAAAAGGTGCTTCTTTGCTTCTAGGGCTTGTGTTTTAGTCCACGAGCGCAGTAGAGACACATGTGGAACATTTCTAAAAACTGCAGAATCTGGACAATACATATTTAGTAGTGTTTCTCTGGTAAAATCTTCTGTGTTACAGAAAAAAATTGAATAAAGTGACCAATCAGCATCATGCACTCCTCTCCATTCATTTAATCAGCGCATAGGGATCCTTTTTATACTAACACATTAACGATACTGAAGTGGCTAGACAGTGAATAGACATTCCACGGGATATCTATTCACAATCCCTGCACTTTGTTACCGTTTCTGTGGTAGTTACAGCAGAGCAAGCGTAATCTCGCTGTTACCTATCATCTACAGCTCTGCTGTAACTACCACAGAAATGGTAACGAAGTGCAAGGATTGTGAATAGACATCCCGTGGACTGTCTATTCACTGTCTAGCCACTTCAGTATCATTAATGTGTTAGTATAAGACAGCACATAGTCATCTAAAAGGATCCCTATGCGCTGATTTAATAAATGGAGAGGAGTGCATGATGCTGATTGGTCACTGATTGGTCAGCGTCATACACTCCCCTGTACAACACCCACTTGGTTATATAGTAAAACACGCCCAGTTGTCCATTGAGCAACTCATTAGCATAAATCTAAAATCGCTAATAAAGTGGTGAAAATAGATTGTTTTTTTAAATAAAATTAGTCATTACTGTCACCTACATTGTAGCGCCGATCTCCTTTTGTAGGAGATAGAGCACTTATAATGTGGTGACAGAGCCTCTTTAAAGGGAATGTGTTGCCAGAAAAACATGTTTGTTTTTTTTTAATTAAACATTTAGTGTGTAGGTGATTAAACATTGTTCAAATTTTTTTTCTTTTTTTCACGAGTCAGGAAATATTATAAATTAGATTCTAATTTATAATATTTCCCATTGCTGGTCACTAGATGGAGCTATTCCCAAAATTGCAGCATTGCAAAATTGGGTAAAAAGCCCTCGCTCTAGTGAGCTCTCAGCATCCCCCCCTCCTTTATCCTGGCTAGTGCCGGGATAAACGAGGGGTTTGAACGGTCTATCCTCCTACACTGTGTGTCGCCATTTTTTGAGCTAACACACAGTGTAGTAGGTTTACATACAGTAGTAAACGTACACAAACACGAACATACATTGAAATCTCTTACCTGCTCCTGCCGCCGCGGCTCCCTCCGGCCCGTCCGCTCCGTCTGCTGCCGCTGGTCCAAGTGCACAAGTCCGGAAGCCGCGACCGGAAGTAGTAATCTTACTGTCCGGCCGCGACTTCTGGTCCACAGGAAAATGGCGCCGGACGGCGCCAATTTCAAATTGGACTGTGTGGGAGCGGCGCATGCACAGTTCCCACACAGACGGCGTACACAGAAGTGGATGGGACGGGAGCCGTTCGCAGTCCCTATGGGACTGTGGCTGCCGTATTCCATGTCTGTATGTGTCGTTAATCGACACATACAGAAATGGAACAAAAAATGTCAGCCCCCATAGGGAAGAAAAAGTGTAAAAATAAGAAAAAGTAAAACACAAACACACAAATAAATATAAACGTTTTTAATAAAGCAATAACATCTTTAACATATGAAAAAAAAAATTGTGATGGCACTGTTCCTTTAAGGCCAAAACAAGGCTGCGTCCTTACGGGGTTAATATTAATTGAATTATTATTTTTATATTTTTTTTTTATAGATTTTCTCTTTGTTTCAGAACGCAGGCTTTTATAATGATTTTGTACACTATAGGCTTCTAAAAGTAGAATTGCTCAGTCTTCAGTATGAAGGTGCATCCACATTTATAAAGAGTTGTGCACAAATCACATTACCTCCATATTCAAGCATCCAGCAGGAGGTCTGCAGATTTTAGTAGAAGACAATACACATTGGGGTATCTGGCGATCAGCGTTAGGTGCTAAGCTGCCCAGCCACACCATCTGCACCCAGACTACAAGGAGCTCCAAGCCACCAAGATTCCAATAAGACCGCACGGAGTACCCAGTAATACTGGCCATAACCCATTACCAGACTGCACTCATAGAGAAGTGTGGGTATAGCACTACTATGCAGTAGCATGGCAGTATAGATAAGGAGACTCCATCCTCTCCGCTTGTTAGGTGACTGACAAAGAGACAATTTTATATTTTATTTTGTTTTTATCTCATTGTTCCTCTAACAATAAAATAGATTTATTTATTTAAAGATCATTAATTCTCTATGTGAATTTATTATAACACATGACCGGCTCATAGGCTCATGAATATAATAAGTCATCATGTGATAAGTTATTCTTAGTAACACACTTTGTAGATTGAATCCTGGTAATTATATAAAGACATTGTACCCCGGTCTAGAGGTAGTCACCCCGTCTGTGGTACAAGAGTAGATGATGGATTCCAGTCCCCATAAGCTCTATCATGTACATGGTTATGATTCGAGACAATATCTGGAGCATTACTTTTCAGATAAATCTGACATGGTCTTTGGAGATGACACCTTGAAATTTGCCATTGAAAATCTTAGAGAAGTTTTCGCAGTGGGTATGTATCCTGATTTTGTGACTCCTAAGATATGTTGACACGTGTATTCTTATATTTTGAACTGGTTTTAAACAATTGCAAACAACTGAATACAAATTGAGCAAACTTGTTTTTTTGGGGTGTGAGAGATCAGAGATGGTGAAAATACTGCCCCAGTCTTAGCAACTGGAAAAACACAGGGTGCAGAACAAAGCCCTTGTCATTGTATATGATGAAGAATATCGGGTGTCAGGGTTTAGTAAAGTCATGGTTTTTTCTTCTCTAACCTCGAGAACCCGGGAAAACTTTTTGGCAAATGTTGAAGGGCATCTAAAAAATTCTAATTTTGTGTGCAATTACCTAAATCTGCTGTTATCTGACAATTTGTGGTTTATCAGTTTAAACTGCTGTTATTTTCTGATCTCTTCTAACTATGTTTTTTATAAACTAGAACCTGATCTCTATAATCTACAGTTTGATGTTTAATGACAGTAATCCATAGTAAAGAATAATGCACCAACATACACTACCGTTCAAAAGTTTGGGGTCACCCATACATTTTTGTGTTTTCCATGAATACTCACACTTATATTTATCAAATGAGTTGTAAAATGACTAGAAAATATAGTCAAGACATTGACAAGGTTAGAAATAATGATATTTATTTGAAATAATAATTTTCTCCTTCACACTTTGCTTTCATCAAAGAATGCTCCATTTGCAGCAATTACAGCATTGCAGACCTTTGACACTCTAGCTGTTAATTTGCTGAGGTAATCGGGAGAAATTTCACCCCATGCTTCCAGAAGCCCCTCCCACAAGTTGGATTGGCTTGATGGGCACTTCTTGCGTACCATACGGTCAAGCTGCTCACACAACAGCTCTATGGGGTTGAGATCTGGTGACTGCGCTGGCCACTCCATTACAGATAGAATACCAGCTGCCTGCTTTTTCCCTAAATAGTTCTTGCATAATTTGGAGGAGTGCTTTGGGTCATTGTCCTATTGTAGGATGAAATTGGCTCCAATCAAGCGCTGTCCACAGGGTATGGCATGGCGTTGCAAAATGGAGTGATAGCCTTCCTTATTCAAAATCCCTTTTACCTTGTACAAATCTCCCACTTTACCAGCACCAAAGCAACCCCAGACCATCACATTACCTCCACCATGCTTGACAGATGGCGTCAGGCACTCTTCCAGCATCTTTTCAGTTGTTCTGCGTCTCACAAATGTTCTTCTGTGTGATCCAAACACCTCAAACTTCGATTCGTCTGTCCATAACACATTTTTCCAAGCTTCCTCTGTCCAATGTCTGTGTGCTTTTGCCCATATTAATCTTTTCCTTTTATTAGCCAGTCTCAGATATGGCTTTTTCTTTGCCACTCTGCCCTGAAGGCCAGGATCCTGGAGTCGCCTCTTCACTGTAGACGTTGACACTGGCATTTTGCGGGTACTATTTAATGAAGCTGCCAGTTGAGGACCTGTGAGGCGTCTATTTCTCAAACTAGAGACTCTAATGTACTTATCTTGTTGCTCAGTTGTGCAGCGGGGCCTCCCACTTCTCTTTCTTCTCTCGTTAGAGCCTGTGTGTGCTGTCCTCTGAAGAGAGTAGTACACACCGTTGTAGGAAATCTTCAGTTTCTTGGCAATTTCTCGCATGGAATAGCCTTCATTTCTAAGAACAAGAATAGACTGTCGAGTTTCACATGAAAGCTCTCTTTTTCTAGCCATTTTGAGAGTTTAATCGAACCCACAAATGTAATGCTCCAGATTCTCAACTAGCTCAAAGGATGGTCAGTTTTATAGCTCCTCTAAACAGCAAAACTTTTTACAGCGGTGCTAACATAATTGTACAAGGGTTTTCAAGTGTTTTCTAATCATCCATTAGCCTTTTAACACAGTTATCAAACACAATGTACCATTAGAACACTGGAGTGATGGTTGCTGGAAATGGGCCTCTATACACCTATTGCATTGAAAACCAGACGTTTGCAGCTAGAATAGTCATTTACCACATTAACAATGTATAGAGTGTATTTCTGATTAATTTAATGTTATCTTCATTGAAAAAAACTGTGCTTTTCATTCAAACATAAGGAAATTTCTAAGTAACCCTAAACTTTTTAACGGTAGTGTACATTTTCTGCTCAGGTTACCATTAATGGCAGAAATAACATACTTTATTACTTATTATTATTATTATTATTATTATAATAATCATCATACTTATACTTAGAGGTTGTTGTGATATTAGGATGGAGATGTCACTTTCTTTGTCACATTAGACTGCACATAAATGACAGCTCGGCAAACTTGTTGATTGGGAGATTCTACACAGGGTCAGGTCCAGTCACATCACAGGAACTCAAATAGTAAAATAGGTACAAAAAGTCATCATGGGTTAGTTCAGGAATATGCAACCTTTTTGTATGGCGTGCTGGTGAAATAAAGAATCAATGATGAAGTACTCCGTCTGCCATGCAAATATGAACGTCATATAAGACAAACAGTTACCATGTATGTATCATAAATCAATTGAACAGTTAATTAAACTAACATTTCAGTGTGACCCATGTCCCTGACTTTTTTTGCAAAAATTATACATCTGTGGTGCGTACCAGCAGGATGGGTGCACATAGGAGAGACTGTGGCTACTGATCACTAGCTTGAGCGCGCTGCACACAGAGAAAGCGACTGCTGAACACCGGCTAGGCAGAACTTCACACAGGAGCTGCAGCTACTGAACACCGGTTTGGCAGGGGGAAAATAGGAGAGACCACACTACTGAACAACAGCTTGGGGGGGGGGTGCACAAAGTAGAGCTGTAAACTTTTGCTAACGTTTTCTTTTACAGAGCAGTTACAAAACTCCGTCCTTGTGGCGATGATCACCAGGAGAGAGCAGCGCTTCACTATGCACTTGGCAACTCTGAACACCATGACAGAGAGCAGTGCTGCATTGTGTGCACTGCTCTCTCTTTTGATCACCGCCGCCAAGCACATATTGAAGGGCCACTAAGTGCCACTATCTCTCGCTGTGTTGAGCGCTGCCAAAAACAGAAATGGTGCTGGTCACTGGGAGAAGGAAGTATGCCAGAAAACCATGCCCCAAGTGCCGACTGTGGCACCGGTGCCATAGGTTGCTGACCCCTGGGGTAGATCAAGGAAAATATGTGAAAAAAAAGCTAACCGAGAGCACATCAATGTAATATAGGCAGTAAAAGGTCTAGAAATTAGAAACCATTGGAGTCGTAAGTGAAGCTGTAGATGTGAGTCTGTAAAAGAAACTAAATGAACCAGAATGTAGCTCATAAATTCTTAAAAAGTTGATTTAATTTTCTCAAAAATGTTTGCAAGATAATAATGTCTACTAGGACTTCTGAGCCTGACAATATGGTTTTGTTCGAAGCCTCATACATATAACTTCCCTTAAGACACCTTATCTGGTTTCTGTGTGTCCAGTGTGGTGCTTTAGAATATGCAATCCAGCCAGGTGGGTCTAGCACCTTTCTTCTTAATCTACATTATACAGAACATACTACACAAGGGCACCAATGTTTGCTTTTTTTCATCTTTTGGTATTTCATTCTACATCTAGATCCATGAGTTGCAGCCACCAGGGCCGGCCTTATGAGTGTGCGACCTGTGCGAGTGCACAGGGCGCTGAGCCCTCTTTAAATGTAGGGGGCGCCACTGAGCATGTCATTTTATGAGCTATCTATCCTCTGCTTCTGGTTACACACAAGGAGAAGACAGGTGTAGAGGCAGCAAGAGTAGAGAAGGAAAGTCCACCCACAGGCTGCTCCTGCAAGAATCCTCTGAGCAAGGGATAAGCTAAGTGCCTAATGGAGAATTTTTCTGCTGTTTTTGTCTATATATGTGCCTATGTTACTATATGTGTATCTGTGTGTATCTATGTGTCTGTGTATATACAGATGTAGCCGTCTTTATCTTGACTTTTAACGCATTAAATACACAGTGGCAGGATCCTTTATCTTGACTTTTTCAATGACTTTTCAATGGCTTTTGTTGTGTGACATCTCGCTGCAGCAAGTTATCAGAGTCAAGATAAAGATGGCTACATCCGTAAGTCTCTGTGTTTGTATGTGTAAATGTTCTAATATGTGCATGTAAAAAATTGCACCTACATAAGGTACAACTCGTCCCACAAAAAACAAAGTCTCATACAGCTACATCAAATAAAAAAAAATTTAAGTTATGAGCTCAGGATTCAAAGAGGGAAATATAAAAAAAAATGTTATGTCCTCAAGGCCAAAATTGTCTGTGTCCTTAAGGGATTAAAACATATTGAAGACATTTGTATTTTTCTAGTTACGGCCCCATGAGCCTCCCTTCTCCTTCACTTTCCTCTTACTACAGGACCTCAGATGATTGCAGTCTTCACCTTCTAAAAAAACTTTGACGTCATCGATTTATAGAACATTTGAGGATTATTTAATATGTTTAAGATTTTGGGTATTGGAAACCCAATGTTTACATCGTTTGCTAGAAGTGATACAGACATATGTCCTTGTTTATCCATAAAATCTATGAAGATTCAACATATTAAATGTTTCAGTAGTCAAACATTTTTTCTGCAGGTCATATTAATGGAGACATCTTGATTGACCTCAGTTCTGGTTCCATGGTTCATCATCTATATTCAGCCTGTGAGTTTTTTGAAAACATCATAGTGTTGAAGGCCAATAACAGATGCATCATGGAGCTGAAGAGATGGGTGGACGAACGTACGGGAGCATTTTATTGAGGCCATATATCAACTCTTCTTCAAGAAAAAGAAGAAAACAGGTGACGTATTTGTCCAAATATCAAGATAAAAACCAATGTCATTGTGATTGTTGCTTCTTATACAACAAATATAAGGGAAGATGGGGCAAAGATCCAGGAAAATATTTATTCCTCCCGACAACCCTATACACGTGCATGCGTTTTTAACAGATAGAAGTGAGAAAGCCGCTGCCACATTCCTCTGGTAGGGGCTTATCTATTTGCAAACTAAAGGATCAGACATGTTAAAATTAATCATTCAATCTTCGGTTTATAAAGCTGTAGATAGCTCAGAAGAATTAGGGTATGTTCACACGCAGTGTTATAAGGCGTATTTCGAAGCATAAACGCCTCAGAATATGCCTGGAAAATACTAGCAAAAGGCCTACATACAGCTTGCTATTGAATTCATTAGGAAATACGCGGTGCTGATCACATGAGGCCTATTTTTTCGCTGTTGAAGTTAAAAAAACGCCTTGTAAAAACACGCCTCGTGAAAAGAAATAGCATGTCACTTCTTGAGGCGTTTTTAGAGCTGATTTACCATTGACACTATGAAAAACACCTAAAAAAAAAAGCCTCGAAAGAAGCTTCAAATGAAAAAAAGCTTTATTTTCATCTTAAAAAAACACCTTGAAATCAGAGGCTATTTTCCCTTAAAAACAGCTCTGTAAATTTCTTAGTACCTGTGAACATACCCTAATACTTTGCTACATTCTTTTCTACTGGAGTGTTGCTATCTATAGAAATAGACGAATGTGAATTCTTGCTTATAAACGACAATTGTGGAGTTTTTTGTTTTTGTTTTTTTCTGGTACATTCCTTCCTTTGAGATATTCAATTACTTCTATCTGTTCTCTGTAAACCTGTTTATTAATCCAGGGCCCATCATCTCTCAAGATGTTGCAACACGAGGTATTACGATGTACCAGATGGTACATCACGAGGTATTATGAGGCTTGTGGATTTTTGCATTATATCAACATTGTGATAAAGTTAAATATATAACATATAACTCTGTGCTTTCCTTGAGGACATCATTGTTACTTAGCATTGATATTAAGAATCTTGATTCATGAACCTGAGATTCTTTAAAAGGATTCCTTAAGCTGGCCATACACTTGAGGTAGTTTTCGGCCAACAGCTTTTCCTCCCGACAACCCTATACACGTGCATGCGTTTATAACAGATAGAAGTGAGAAAGCCGCTGCCACATTCCTCTGGTAGGGGCTTATCTATTTGCAAACTAAGACATGTTAAAATTCATCATGCCCAACCATTCTCTCCACCAACATCTGCCGTCAGGGGACACCACCATTTACATAAGATAGTCGACCTACATCTAATCTGTATGGCCAGCCATAGGGCTCACACACAAGGACATTTTATGTCTCTGTTTTGTTGTTTTGTAGAGAGGTGAAATAAGCCTTATATAGAGGTGCGTGGGGCCTTTACTGTACCTATTTTTTTTTTATATAATGGAATATGTAGATTGTATAAGGATACAGAATCAGAATCAGTTGACCATAGCAACCAACTGGATCACAGCTGTTCTTTTCCAAGGCAGTGATAGGCGAAATCTAAATGTTGCTATGGGCAACTGCTGCAATGGAACCGAGCTCAGTACATATATACAGCACCAGAACCAAGCTCAGTACATATATACAGCGGCAGAACTCAGCTCAGTGCATATATATGTAGTATGCGACTGGCACAGTGTAAACGGCGCAGTCCCGATATGGAGGCTAGAGATATGTCTTAAATGGGCTTTCGTCCTGGTTAACGGGCCTTCTGTAACTTTCCCACTTTTCCTTGGGCTAAGCGCACACCAGGGATTAGGGGGGTTTTGCATTAAGGATAAGAGGATGGCAGTCTCTAGTTCTCGGTGTCTACCCCTGTCCAGTTGGTGTGCGAGCTCTTCTTGGTGGTTAAGTGCAAATTAAAGACAGGAGGCTGTAATAAAGTGGAACAATTAACTCACGGTTCCTTTACTTTTCCGTAACTTGTAAAACTCTTCAGATTTTGAGGCACTTAGTTCTTACAATAAACAGTCTTTCATCAATGGGCTTGTAATTCTGGAGCTGAAGTTGGGTTCTACTAAGTGTCAAATAGTCTACACAAAAAACAATGTGAACGTTCCTAAAAAAACAACAACTGATAAGCCAGGCCGGAAGCCTAAGGCCTAATCATACATGGAAGTTGTCAAAAACTAATAAGTTAGACCGGAAGCTTCTGACTTAGATGTGGCTGTGAGACCCAAATAAAATGTTTCCTCACAGACTTCTATTCTGTTGTCCTCAGAGACCAGCACATATTGTATTCCTTCCATTCCCTGTCGAACGCCTACGACTTCGCCACAGAAATGGGAAATAATTATATAACTTTAGCTCCTTCCTCCTTCCAGATCAATCTCCAGGTCATACTACCTATGTATTGGGGAAAACCCTTCAATGTTCCAGCCTCAGATGGTAAGGCCCAGGTATTCAAAGATACAATTGAATTTATATTTAAAGTAACAGTACATAAAATCTACAAGTTCATTATAAAACATTATAAAACACCATAAAACGTTGTAAAACACATTATACTTGCAATGAATATTTAGTAGTGTTTGGTGGGACACTACATATACAGCACTAGAATAAAGCTCAGTACAAACATTGAGGACCAGAACGAAGCTCATTACACATATATAGTACCAGAAAAAATATAGCTCAGTACAATAATTTGTAAAGGAAGGTTAACCTTAACCATAATTTGTATGAAGTAAAACTACAGCTTCCAGAATAGGCTGAACAATGGTAAGGATTTTCTGTGTCCCATAAAGATAGTACCACAACAAACTTATCTGTCCCTGTACCCTTGCTGTCATGCAGCAATGCAGGCCTGGCCTCTTCTAGTCAAGCGGAACTATGCAGAAACGGCGTAAGCGGCATGATTACATCATCGCACCATCTGTATTACAAACAAAGCAGGGAACTGCTCCAGAGAAAGTCAGTTAGGGCTGTTTATTTGTAATCCCTCTACTCTCTGGTTCCACAAACCAGCTGTCATTTAAACAGTTGGTACATAAAATAAAAATGCTGGGACAGATGGAAAATATGTGTATTTAGGTTAATATTTGGGAAGGGCAGGAACAAAGGGTGGTGATTTATAAACTATACTCAGATTGGGTCAATATTGCTAATGCATACCTACCATTTGTCCAGTTTTTCATGGGATTGTATCACGAAACAGAACTCAAAAGGAGAAGGGCTTATTCAAATGAGCCAAAAATGGGCATTTCTAGAAGGTTTTGTGGTCATTTCTGGGCAGATCAGGGGTGGAGCTTAAAATGTCCCACATAAGATATTTTAAATGTTTGGAGGAATGTTATTGGTATTTTATAAGGGTCAGTATTAGGGACTATTTATTTTATTTTTTTGTATGTTTATAAGCCATCTTGTAGATAACATACAGAGTAAAACTTCAATATGTGCAGATTATACTCACCCAGGAAATTTGTAGAGAATTGTATTATTTTTCTTAATTTGTGTCCAGTACACTATATATTTGTCCCTTAGCTGTATACGTCTGAACCGGGGTGTGCCGATATCCCAAGAAGGTTGTCCAGTCAAAAACAAGAGGGAGATGGTGGAATACACAGGGGTATGAGAGTTGGTGAAGCGGTCCGATAGGAAACCCAGAGTTACATAGTTACATAGTTTGTACGGTTGAAAAAAGACACATGTCCATCAAGTTCAACCAAGGGATGGGAAAGGGGAAGTGGGATGGGAAAGGGGAAGTAAAAAATTTCTACACATAGCAGTTAATATTTTTTTGTTCTAGGAAATTATCTAAGCCTTTTTTAAAGCCATCTACTGTCCCTGCTGTGACCAGAGTACTTTCTATTCAGGATAAACATCTTGTTTTTTATATTGTTGTAGTGGACGTTATTGATAAAGATAATTTATGTTATATTATATGTTGAAGTTTGATATTTATTTTTAATTTAATTTTTATTTATATTCTTATTTTTTGATTAATTGTTTTCATATTTCTTCTTTGTTTCAGAGTGCCGGGTTTTATATGGAATTTGAACACTACAGAAGTTTATAAAAGTAGAATTGCTCAGTCTTCAGTTTGAAGGTGTATCATGTATCTAGGGGGTGTATTTAATATAAATACTTTAAAGAATACAAAGAGTATTATGTTAATTGTTTGATAATAGTTATAAATAAAAAAACATATATTTAAAAATGCACCAAATTTATTAAGAGTTGTCCGGAAATCACGTTACCTCCATATTCAAGCATCCAGCAAGAGGTCTGCAGATTTAACCCGTATAAAACAATACACATTGGGGTATCTGGCGATCAGCGTTAGGTGCTAAGCCACACAGCCACACCATCTGCACTTAGACTACAAGGAGCACCATGCCAACAAGGTTCTAATAAGACCGCACAGAGTACCCAGTCATCCTGCCCATAACCCATTACCAGACTGCACACATATAGAATTATGAGAATTATATCCTCTCAGCTTGTTGGGAGGCTGACAAAGACACAATTTTCTATTTTATTTTGTCTTTGTCTCATTGTTACTTTAACAATAAAATTGATTTGTTTATTTAACCCCTTCAGGACGCAACCTGTTTTGGCCTTCAGGACGCGGCCGATTTTTTCAAATCTGACATGTGTTACTTTATGTGGTAATAACTTCGGAATGCTTTTACCTATCCAAGCGATTCTGAGAATGTTTTCTCATGACATGTTGTACTTTATGTTAGTGAAATAATTTGGTTGATAATTTCGGTATTTATTTCTGAAAAACACCAAAATTTAGAAAACATTTGCAAAAATTCGAATTTTCTAAATTTAAACTTATCTGCTTGTAAAACAGATAGTAGTACCACACAAAATAGTTACTAGTTAACATTTCCCATATGTATACTTTATGTTTGCATTGTTTTTTGAACGTCCTTTTATTTTTCTAGGACGATACAAGGCTTAGAACTTTAGCAGCAATTTCTCATATTTTAAAGAAAATTTCAAAAGGCCATTTTTTCAGGGACCAGTTCAGTTCTGAGGTGGCTTTGAGGGCCTTATATATTAGAAAATCCCCATAAGTCACCCCATTTTAAAAACTGCACCCCTCAAGGTATTCGAATCAGCATTCACTAAGTGTTTTAACCCTTTAGACGTTTCACAGAAGTTAAAGCAAAGTAGAGGTGAAATGTACAAATTTTTTTTTTTTTGCCGAAATTCATTTCTAATAAAAAAAATTGTAACACAGAAGATTTTATACAAGAAATGCAACTCAGCATTTTATTGCCCAGATTCTGCAGTTTTTAGAAATATCCCACATGTGGCCCTGGTGCGCTAATGGACTGAAACACAGGCCTCAGCAGCAAAGGAGCGCCCAGTGGATTTTGGGCCTCTTTTTTTTAGAATAAGGCTGGGTTCGTACATAACTATGATGCTAGGAGCCCGGCTCCCTGCAGTGTGTTTGGTTTGGGACTTGTGGCCGAAATACGTTCCGTCCATTACGTTCCACACATGCTCGTGTGAACCCAGCCTAAATGTTAGGCACCTTGTCCGGGTTGAAGAGGTCTTGTGGTGCCAAAACAATGGAAACACCTCAAAAGTCACCCAATTTTGGAAACTACACCCCTCAAGGAATTTATCTAGGGATATAGTTAGCATGTTGACCACACAGATTTTTCACTAAATTTATTGGAATTAGTCTGTAAAAATGAAAATCTACTGTTTTTCTGAAAAAACATAGAAATTTGTAATATTTACAAGGAATAACGAAGAAAAAGCACCTTAACATTTGTAAAGCAATGTCTCCCGATTACGGCAATACCCTATATGTGGTAATAAACTGCTGATTGGACCCACAGCGGGGCTCAGAAGGGAAGAAGCGCCATTTGGATTTTGGAGCACGGATTTTGCTGGATTGGTTTTCGGTGCCATGTCGCATTTGCAACCCCTGCAGGGACCAAAACAGTGGAAACCCCCCAAAAGTGACCCCATTTTGGAAACTACACCTCTCAAGGAATTATCTAGGTGTGTAGTTAGCATTTTGACCGCACAGGTTTTTCACTAAATATATTGGAAATAGTCTGTAAAACTGAAAATCTACTGTTTTTCTGAAAAAACATATAAATTTGTAATATTTACAAGGAATAAAGAAGAAAAAGCACCTCAACATTTGTAAAGCAATGTCTCCCCATTACGGCAATACCCTATATGTGATAATAAACTGCTGATTGGACCCACAGCCGGGCTCAGAAGGGAAGGAGCGCCATTTGGATTTCGGAGCACAGATTTTGCTGGAATGGTTTTCGGCGCCATGTCGCATTTGTAACGCCCTGGAGGGACCAACACAGTGGAAACACCCCAAAAGTGACCCCATTTTGGAAACTACACCTCTCAGGAAATTTATCTAGGGGTTTAGTTAGCATTTTTACCACACAGGTAAAGAACCACGACATTTGTAAAGCATTTTCTCCTGATTACGGCAATACCCCATATGTGGTATAAAAAGCTGATTGGACCCATGGCAGCGCTTAGAAGGGAAGGAGCGCCATTTGGATTTTGGAGCACGGATTTTGCTGGATTGGTTTTCGTTGCCATGTTTCCAAAACAATGGAAACCCCATATGTTACCGCATTTTGGAAACACCCCTCAAGGAATTTTTCTAGGGGTATAGTGAGCATTTATACCCCACGGGTCTTTTGCAGAATTTATTATAATTTGGCCACGAAAATATATACCACCATTTTTTTCCACTACAGTGTTTCATTTTCTCATTTTCACAAGGGATAAAGGAGAAAAAAACAACCAGTTTTGTAAAGCTATTTCTCCCGAGTACGGAAATACCCCACATGTTGTCATACAGTTTTTTCAGTAGAAATGAATTAACCCTTTCAGAACTGATCCAGTTTTTTGCTTTCTTATTTTTGTTTTTCACTCCCCGCCTTCCAAGAGCCATAACTTTTTTGTTTTAATAGTACCCTTAGGGGACTTGTACTAGCGATCATTGGATCGCTGGTACAATATACTGCAATACTAATGTATTGCAGTAAATTGTTATTTTTGCAGGCTTCTGTAACTGCACAATCAACCCCCGCACTATTGTCATAGTGCGCAAAGTGGTTAATGCACAGCGGATGGTTGAATATTGCAATTTTCCCTAGGTATATGCCATTTTAGTGCATAACATGCTGTGCCCAGTTTGTGCCACTGAAGACAAATACCTCATAAAACGTTAAGCGTGTTCTCTCGGGTATGGTGATGCCTTATATGTGGGCGCAAACTGCTGTTTGGGCATGCTGCAGGGCTCGGAAGGAAGGGACGCCATTTTCCTTTTGGAGCGCAGATTTAACTTGGTAGTAGTTCTGTTTGGGATTTTGCTGGCATTTCAGTTTATAATGTGGGGGCATATGTGAGCTGGGAAGAGTACATCAGGGCATAATATGAGGGTATAATAATGCAGTAAAATAAATAATAATTCATAGATATGTGGCCGGTGTTGCACTGATAAATGGCGCCCGATCTTATCCTGGAACACTGCACATTTTGCATCGCCATATTCTGAGAGCCAGAACTTTTTTATTTTTTCACCACCGGAGCTGTGTGTGGGCTTATTTGTTGTAGGACAATCTGTAGTTTTCATTTGTACCATTTTGGGGTACATGCGATTTTTTTTTTTATCACTTTTTATTCATTTTTGCAAGTCGGGTCACCATAAACAAGCCATTCTGACAATGTTTTTTAGTTTGTTTTTTTTGCGGCGTTCACCGTGCTCTATAAATGACAATTTTACTTTATTCTGCAGATCGATACGATTACGGTGATACCAGATGTATATAGGTTTTGTATTGTTTTGCAGCGTTTGCGCAATAAAATCACTTTTTTATAAAATAATTAATTTTTTGTGTCACCGTATTCTGAGAGGCGTAACTTTTTTATTTTTAAGTCAAAAAAGCTGTGCAAGGGCTTGTTTTTTGCAGAACGGGTTGTAGTTTTTATTAGTACAATTTTCGGGTACATGCGACTTTTTGATCACTTTTTATTCTCTATTTTGTGAGGGGTGGTGACCAAAAAATAGCGATTCTGGTGTAATTTTTTATTGATTTTTTTTTGGGGTGTTCATCGCGCGGGAAAAATAACATTATAGTTTTATAGTTTGGGTCGTTACGAATGGGTCGATACCAAATATGTGTGCTTTTTTTAACAAGTTCATTTTTTCCTATACTAAAAGTCTTATTATAGGAAAAAAAACATTTTTTGTTTATGTAACTTATAACTTTTATTTTTTTTTAAATATTTTTATTACTTTTTTTAACTTTTTAGTACTTGTCCCGCTAGAGGACATTTAGACTTGCAGCTTTGATCGCTGCTAGAGTACATTACACTACCTACGTAGTGTAATGTATTCTAACTGTCATTGTGATGTGACAGTCACACTGACAGGAAGCCTAGGAGTACCGGCCGGAGGCTGCTCCTCCGAGGCTTAAAGGAACAGTGTCATCACAATTTTTTTTTTAATATGTTAAAGATGTTAGTGCTTTATTAAAAACGTTTATATTTATTTGTGTGTTTGTGTTTTACTTTTTCTTATTTTTACACTTTTTCTTCTCTATGGGGGCTGCCATTTTTTGTTCCATTTCTGTATGTGTCGATTAACGACACATACAGACATGGAATACGGCAGCCACAGTCCCATAGAGACTGCGAACGGGTCCCGTCCCATCCACTTCTGTGTACGCCGACTGTGTGGGAACTGCGCATGAGCCGCTCCCACACAGTCCAAATTGAAATTGGCGCCGTCCGGCGCCATTTTCCTGTGGACCGGAAGTCGCGGCCGGACAGTAATATTACTACTTCCGGTCGCGGCTTCCGGACTTGTGCACTTGGACCAGCGGCAGCAGACGGAGCGGACGGGCCGGAGGGAGCCGCGGCGGCAGGAGCAGGTAAGATATTTCAATGTATGTTCGTGTTTGTGTACGTTTACTACTGTATGTAAACCTACTACACTGTGTGTTAGCTCAAAAAATGGCGACACACAGTGTAGAAGGTTAGACCGTTCAAACCCCTCGTTTATCCCGGCACTAGCCAGGATAAAGGAGGGGGGGATGCTGAGAGCTCACTAGAGCGAGGGCTTTTTACCCAAATTTGCAATGCTGCAATTTTGGGAATAGCTCCATCTAGTGACCAGCAATGGGAAATATTATAAATTAGAATTAATTTATAATATTTCCTGACTCGTGAAAAAAATAAAAAAAATTTGAACAATGTTTAATCACCTACACTCTAAATGTTTAATTAAAAAAAAAAAAAACATGTTTTTCTGGCAACACATTCCCTTTAAGTACACAGCAACCCGGAGGCCATTGTCTGGCCTCCGATTGCCACAACAAGCATCGGCACTTCGTGGGGGCTGCCGATGTGCTTCAAACCCCTTAAGTGCGGCGATCGCAATCTGTTGCCGCATTTATGGGGTTTATTGACGAAATCAGCGGCGATGGTCCGCTGACCAGCAAGACTGGAGTGTCAGCTGTTGGGGACAGCTGACCTCCCGGTTCCGTTAGGACAGTTTGCGGCGGGAACTACTCCACATCTGTACGTCCTGATGCGGGAAACAAGCCCTCTGCAGGACATACAGTTGTGTTGCAGCGCGTGAAGAGATTAAAAATCATTTCTCTATGTGAATTTATTATAACGCAAGTTCCCATGACCGGCTCATGAATATAATAAGTCATCATGTGATAAGTTATTCTTAGTAACACACTTTGTAAATTGAATGCTGGTAATTACATAAAACCTTGTGCCCCGGTCTAGAGGTGGTCACCCCGTCTGTGATACAAGAGTAGATGATGGATTCCAGTCCCCATAAGCTCTATCATGTACATGGCTTTGATTCCAGACAATATCTGGATCACTACTTTTCAGATAAACCTGACATGGCCTTTGGAGAAGACTCCTTGAAATTTATCATTGAAAATCTTAGACAAGTTTTCACAGTGGGTATGTATCGTGAGTATATGTTGACATGTGCATTCTATTATTTTTAACTGTTTTTAAACAATTGAATACAAATTGAGCAAACTTGTTTTTTTCTGGGGTGTGGGAGATCAGGGAGGCTGTAAATACCATTTGACTTTTGGAGAGTGGATTTTGCTTGGTAGTAGTTTTGTTTGAGTATTGCTGCCGTTTTCATTTATAATGTGGGGGTACATGTAAGCTGGGCAGAGTACATCAGGGGCAAAGTCAGGTGGTATAATGATGGGGTTAAATAATCCATAGATGTGTGTTACGCTGTGAAGCAATACTTTCTGCACAGGCCGGTGTCGCACTGATAAATGTTGTCCTTTTTTATCCCCCTTTTGTTCCATACCCTACACTATTGCAGTTTGGGGAATTTTGTTGGGAAAGTGTTGTCCTGGTATAATATGGGCACCCTCGCTTCAAGCAGACATGTTTGGACCATCCCCTTCCTGGTTCCTTAATTTTAGGGCCTTGATTAATCGCCTCTTGAAATAGAAAAAATGTTCCCCTCGGGCCAGCACAACTGCAATTTTTTCTTTCTTGACTTTTGGGAGCCTTAACTAATTATTTTTTTTTATACACGTAGGGGTATGAGGGCTGCTTTTTTGCGGGACGAGCTGCAGTTGTAATTGGTACAATTTTGGGGTACATGCGACTTTCTGATCACTTTTTATCCTTTTTTTTTAAGAGACAAGGTGACCAAAAAACATAAATTTAGTTTTTTCAATTTTTTTTATACAGTGTTCACCATGCATCATAAATTACATGTTAACTTTATTCTGCGGGTCAGTACGATTCCGACGATATCTAATTTATAGCACTTTTTATGTTTTATAACTTTTTGCACAATAAAATTACTTTTGGAAAAAGAATGCATTTATTCTGTCACCATGTTGTGAGAATTATAACATTTAAATTTTTTCATCAACGGAGCTGTATGAGGGCTTCTTTTTTGTGGGATGAGCTATAGTTTTTATAGGAACTATTTTTGGATGCATGTGACTTTTTGATCACTTTTTATTCCAATTTTTGTAGTGCAAATTAACCAAAAACCAGAAATTCTGGCATTGTTTTTCAGGTTTTTTTTGTTACACAATTCACCACATGGAATAAACAACATAATATTTTTATAGTTCAGCACAGGGGGTCATTGTTAGGCCTCCTGTAGCCATAGCAGCAGTCGGCAGCCCTGTGATCGCATGCAGGGCTGCCGATCTGCTACCAACTTCTAAGATGCATCGATCGCATTCGATCTCTGCATCTAAGGGGTTAATGGCAGGAAACGGAGCTAGCTCCTGTCCCTGCCATTACAGGTGGATGTCAGCTGTAACATACAGCTGACAGCCACTGCTGATAACGCCGGCTCAGCTCCTGAGCAGGAGCCATCTTGCTGTCGACTACTGAAGCCTTTTAGGCCCCGCCTCCTGCCAGGTCCTGGAAGGCTTCCATACTAGACAGACCATGAGGCCAGTATTAGCTTTTTAGTTGCCATTGCAGCCACGGCACCCCGGCAATTTCGTTGCTGGTGTGCCGATGAGCTGCAAACACCTTAAATGCAGCGATCGATTTTGATCACTTCATATAAGGGGTTAATGTCGGGCATTGAAGCTAACTTCGGTCCCCGCCTTTACAGCAGGATGTCAGCTGAGCATACCCTCACTGTGTGTGTTATCTGTGGTATCACATAGGACTGCTGACTGCAGGTAACGTCTACTGCATTATCTGTACTCAAAGAGCTATCACCGTGTGTTATCTGTGGTGTTACATAGGGCTGCAGGTAAAATTTACTGCATTATCTATACTGTGTGTATATATGTGCCTGTATGCATATATATGGGTCTTTATGTGTGCATATGTCTCTGTGTTTGTATGTGTATATGTGTATCTGTGCATGTAAACATGTGCCTGTGTGTCTATATATGTGACTAAATGTATTTGTATATGTGCCAGTATGTGTGTGTATATATGTCCACAAAGGAGAAAAGAAAACCTGGAACACACATGCACTTGCTATACTTTATCTATTGCTGTTTAGCAAAATGAAAATGTACAAACATGAGGTTCTAAGTAAACATTTTGATCAAACTGTATAAGCCACTTGCCACTTCACAGCGACCTCTTTCAAGTGGGTCCCTACTCTACAAAGTGTAGTATCCCATGGCAATTAATGCCGCTGCAATACAACTGAAGAGGGGCAACCCTGCAGACAAACAGCACCCATACTGCCACTCTAAGCCACCTTGGCTCTGGACCACGTCCCCTCAGAAATACAGCACCACAGCAGCAAAAAATCACCACACAACTCCACAAAAAATAAACAGATGGAAAAAACTCACATTTCCTTATAGTCTCAGGGGCCAAACTGAGAACAAATAGGTAGAAACCTTTTTAATTTGCAGTCTCCTGCTATTTAAAAACACCTAGGCCAAATCGGGGTGGAGTGCTTTATCGCGTCACTGGTCGATACCGGTGATGTGATCGAGGTCAAAACCATGTATGGCCAAACAGCCCAGTGTCCATTGAAGGACCCTAGGGCTGTCTGACCATATTTCCTGTTGTTAGGGCATACTGATGTATACCCTAACAACTGCCTGTATACAATCAGTACACAGGCTAATGTACTGGCATATAGATATATGAAAACTGGAGCGAAACTGCTTTTTTTCAGAATTTTTACCAAAATAAAAATTTACATAAACTAAATGATAATGTAAATGTACCAAAAACTGCCACCTACATAAAGTACAACTCGTCCCGTAAAAAACAAAGTCTCATACAGCTACGTCGAAAAAAATAAATATTAAGCGCGCCGGGATGCAAAGAGGGAAATATAAAAAAAAATGTTCTGTCCTCAAGGCCAAAATTTTCCTTGTCCTTAAGGGGTTAAAACATATTGAAAACGTTTGGATTTTTCAAGTTACGGCCCTATGATCCTCCCTTCTCCTTTTATTTCCCCTTACTACAAGAACTACCTCAGATGGTTGCAATCTTCACCTTCAAAAAAAACATTGATGTCATCAATTTATAGAACAGTTGAGGATTATTTAATCTCATTTTTAGAATTTAGGGTATTGGAAACCCAATGTTTACATAGTTTGCTAGAAGTGACACAGACATATGTCCTTGTTTATCCACAAAATCTATGATGGTTTAACATATTAGATGTTTCAGTAGCCAAACTTTTTTTCTACAGGTCATATTAATGGAGACATCTTGGTTGACCTCAGTCTTGGTTCATTTGTTCATCATCTGTATTCAGCCTGTGAGTTTTTCGAAAACATCATTGTGCTAAAGGTCAGTAGCAGATGCATCATGGAGCTGAAGAGATGGGTGGACGACCGTACAGGAGCATTTAATTGGGGCCACACATTAACACTTCAAGAGAAAGAGGAAAACAGGTGATATATTTGTGCAAATATGAAGAGAAAAAAAACTGTCATTGTGATTGTTGCTTCTTATACAAAAAATATCAGGGGAGATGGGATAAAGATCCATGAAAAAGTTTATTCTGTTAGAACTAAAGTCAAAACTTACAATTTTTATTACCACTTAGTTGAATATTCTTATACAAGTTAATTCTGGAAAGACACAGCATAATGCCTTATTCACACGAGTGTTTAATCTGTCTGTGTGATGGCCGTTAAAACAATAGCCGTCACACGGACGCATGTTTTTCAATGGGGCCATTCACACGGCCGTTGTTTCAACGGACTGTGTGAAGGGTCCGTTGAAAAATAGAACATTTCCTATTATCTTCCATTTTCAAGGATCCTTCCATAGGCTCACTTCTATGGGGATCAGTGAAAACAGGACCCGCGCGGGGTCACCTAGTACGTGAAAAATGACAAGTTTTTCATGTCCGAGCTTCCCCATGCTCATATGAATCTAGCCTAAGTCGGACACTTGGTTCAACAGTCTTGAATTATTTCAAGCTATACCTCTAGTATTGATGTTCAATACTCCAGTGTTAAGTACTGAGCCACCATGTTGATGTTGACTGTGGGACAATCACTTTACATGTATTTTTTTATTTTCCAGTGATCAGTTTCAGAACCGGGAAGCAAAACTGAGATCAGCCATTCAACATGTAGTGAAATACGACCTGGAGAAAGAGAATATGACAGAGCCGCTGGTCTTACCACCAGCCGATTGTGTTATCTGTGCTTGGCTTCTGGGTGCTATCAGCAAAGATCAAGATGATTACATAAAAAATATGAGGAAGTTCTCTAGGTTGCTGAAACCTGGAGGACACATTATAATAATTGGGATTTTAGGTGCAACATATTTCACAGTTGGAAAAGACAAGTTCCAAGTTATTCCATATGATGAGGATTTTGTCAGGAAAGCTCTAGTTGGAGAAGGCTTTATCATTGATTACTGTAAGGTCAAGGAGAGAACGGCTGTCAGTGACCTTATTGACTATAAGGCCGCCATATTTATTGCAGCTCACAAGGAGAAGTAGGGCATGACCACACATGGCGGAATTCCTCCGCAACTGTCCGCATCAATGCCGCACCTAATCCGGGTTGCGGATTACGGCGGCGGATCTGCACAAAATGTGCAGAAAATTGATGCGGACTGGCCGCTGCGGTCTGCAGGAAAAGTGCTTCCCTTCTCCCTATTCAGTGCAGGATAGAGAGAAGGGACAGCACTTTCCCTAGTGAAAGTCAAAGAAATTCATACTTACCGCCCGTTGTCTTGGTGACGCGTCCCTCTTTCGGCATCCAGCCCGACCTCCCTGGATGACGCTCCAGTCCATGTGACCGCTGCAGCCTGTGCTTGGCCTGTGATTGGCTGCAGCCGTCACTTAGAATGAAACGTCATCCTGGGAGGCCGGACTGGAGACAGACGCAGGGAGTTCTCGGTAAGTATGAACTTATATGTTTTTTTACAGATACATGTATATTGAGATCGGTAGTCACTGTCCTGGGTGCAGAAACAGTTACTGCCGCTCGCGTAACTCTTTCAGCACCCTGGACAGTGACTATTTACAGACGTCTCCTAGCAACGCTCCCGTCATTACGGGAGCCCCATTGACTTCCTCAGTCTGGCTGTAGACCTAGAAATACATAGGTCCAGCCAGAATGAAGAAATGTCATGGTAGTAAAAACAATACGCTCCGCAGCACACATAAGATCTGCGGACTTCATTGCGGAATTTCGACTCTCCATTGAAGTCAATGGAGAAATTCCGCCATGAGTCCGCAACCAGTCCGCCACTGCTCCGCAACAGACAGAGCATGCTGCGGACACCAAATTCCGCTCCGCAGCCTATGCTCCGCAGCGGAATTGTACGCATCGTGTAAACGAACACTGCTAAATTAAAGTGAAAGTCAATGGAGAAACGGCTCCGCTGCGGATTAACGCTGCGGAGTGTCCGCAGCGGAATTTAAGTGAAATTCCGCCATGTGTGAACCCGCCCGTAGGTTGAATATTATAAAGTCTTCATGTCATTACTTCATATGTTTAGCTTAAAAACAGATATAATAATCAGAAAGAAGCTTCCTTAGTGCAGTATAGAATAGTATAAAAATAATTGTTCAGTTATTTTTGGGACTTTTCCTTGGACTGGTCCTAGATAATATTGCAGAGACCGAGTCTGATCATCTGGGACATCACGGGAGTCTGGAATCTTGGGATCAGTTGCTTTCTCATTGTTGTTCTGTTTTGTATCTGCTTTATATAAATAGTGTAATAAAGCGAAGCATGGAGCATTTAACTGTTTGCGTCCTTGACTTGGGGGGGGGAGACTTCCTGCTCTATATGTTTTACAGACCTTGATTTATAAACCGAAACTTACAAACTTTAAGACAAAACAATATAATAATTCACAAGGGTTTTGCTCTATGATTTCATTTACTTAGATATTTTTTTAGAGACACCTGTTACTTTGTTTATCTAGAATCTAGTGCACAATTTGATTGCTTAAAAAAAAAATTTCAGAACATTATCGCCAATCCTGTAAATAGATGATAATTTATGAGTCTGGGAAAACCCCTTTAAGGAGATTTGTAGCTCTGAATCAGGAAAACGGATCCCAGAATTCTATAAAGATATAATATTAAATGATTTGGCACAGAATTTTGAACCAATTTATATTAAAAAATACAAAACGGTTCAAGAGTGGACGTTTACTTTAAAGATAATGGGGGGAATGTTTAAATACAGTACTCCAGTTTTGTAGCGTATAAAAGTTGCACATTGCATAGAAACGCTATTTTTGAGCAAAAACATTGTGACTTTTGCATTTTTACGCCACCATTTTTTTAAATAAAGTGGGCATAGTTCAGTAGAAGGGGGTGGGGCCACCAGCAGCCTTGTACATTTACTATAGTTTATGCCAGAAACTAGCGTAAATTAAAGCACAAATCTTCCCCAGCTCGCAGCTAAAATAGATTTGAAATCTTGGTCCAATGACAGACAAGTGGTGTACACCTCTTAATAAATTAAATGTATTTTATTTCAGTGCTCCTCATATTAGAATTGTCATATAAAACGCCAGTCTTAATAAATTCCCCCATTATCTATTCGATATTTTGCTGCTCCTTACACTTCTTTAAGGAGTTGTCCATAGACTCTAATAGGGAATTCTGAGTTAATATAGTGAGGACCCTGTTCAGAATCCTGTCCTGTCCTGCATTACACAGATAACACATTAATATGAATGGACACTGTGCAATTCTTAATTTATCCTGTGGTGGTGTTGCAGGGAAATTAAATACTTGCTTCTAGGTTTCTGATATATTACAGCTGATCACTGGGGTCTCAGCAGGGGCTCACATTGTGTTCTGTTTATTGTTACAGGACCCTTCTAACAAGTAGGGATTTTTTCAAAGAGGAGAACTCCATTAGTATATACAACCTGCACATAACCAGAATTTGAATAGAATATGATTTTACTATGAATTTTTTGTAAAGCAATTGGTTAATTTGTTGTTATAGCGGCTTTGTTTTTGGAACACTTCCTTGTACTGATAATAGTGTCGGGAACTCGTGTGATCATCTGGGACATCATGGGGTATTATGCGGCTTCTCGATATTTGCATTATAATAACATTGTGATTAGGATAAACATATAACATATAACTGTGTCTTTCCTTGAGGAGATCATTGTTACTTGTCTGCTCCTGAGTATAGGTATAAAAAATGTATGAACCTTAGATTTCTCTTAAATCTAAGACACAGAAAGTTAAAATAAAAAGACATAAAATATTAGCTGTTTCATACGGTGGAATTTGGAGGTTAAAAAAAGAGGTAAAAGGAAATAATTTTTTAACGTAAGTTACGCCCATTTTTTACAGGTCCAGCTGTAAAATATAGTGCAAAAAAATTCATTACGCAGTTGTCTATAACAACCAATCACAACACAGCTGTATTTTTTCAAGGCAGTGATATGTAAAATCTAAATGTTGTTATGGGCAACAGCTGCACCCATAATAAGCTTAGTAGAGAAATAACCTGCAAAGTCAGTTTAACTCAGACCATAATTTGTACGTCATGGAAAGACAACTCCCAGCATGGGCTAAACAATGGTAAGGATTTGCTGTACCTTCTGAAGGTAGTGTCACAAACTACCCCCTGTAGTTAGTGCCACACACTGTGCTCCCTGAAAATACTGTGCCACACACACATACACACACACTGTGCCTCTGTGCCTCCTAAAAGTAAAATGCCACACACTGTGCTCCCTGAAGATAAAGTACCATACACACTGTGCCCCCTACAGATAGTGCCACACACATAGTGCCCTCTGAAAATACAGCACCACATGTGCAGTGCCCCTCAAATATAGAGCCTGACTCTGTGCCCCCCAAAAACGAATTACCACATGCTGTACCCCCTGAAAGTGAAGAACCAAACAGTGCCCACATAGATGAAGTGCCACACAATTCAGCGACCCTAAAACAAGTAAAGCAAACCTATCTGTCCCTGTTGCCTAGCTGTCATACAGCGATGCAGGCCTGGCCTACTTTAGTCAAGCGGTACAGTGCTGGAACTACGTCAGCGGCACGATTAGGTCATCGCACCTTTTATATTACAAACAATACAGGTAACTGATGGTCTCCTTGCTATCAAGGACGCCATTTAGGACTGTTCAATAGTATCTGAGTCCTAAAAGAGACACATTTAAGATCAGATTAGGATCTCTCTACCTCCCGGTTCCACAAACTAGGTGTCATTTTAACATCCGGTTAGGGAGAATCGGGTAGAACCCAACCCCGTATGTAAGGCTTTGGATGTTGTATATCTAGATTTTTCAAAAGCATTTGATGCAGTTCCACGTGAAAAGCTTGGTGTAAAGGATCTGCCAGACACAGCTTCTGTGTCGACGCCCGTGGTTAATCAGTCTGCATCTGCTCCTAGGTCTTATAGAGTGACTCGATCTGCTACCACTCAGGCTGGTAGGCTTAGGAGTGGGAGAACCTATCACAGCCTGGCCAGACGGAGCTAGCTCCCGCCCTCGGTCTATTTATACCTTCATTTCCTGCTCTTCCTTTGCCTGTGATTCTGTCTGGTTTCCTGGCTCTCCTGTTCCTGCTTGTACTATTGACCTCTGCTTCAAATTGACCCTGGCTTTACTGACTAATCTCCTGCTCTGCGTTTGGTACCTCATACACTCCTGGTTTGACTTGGCTCGTTCACTACTCATGTTGCTCACGGTGTTGCCGTGGGCAACTGCCCCATTTCCCTTAGCTTCTGTGTATCCTTGTCTGTTTGTCTGTCGTGCACTTATCGAGCGTAGGGACCGTCGCCCAGTTGTACGCTGTTGCCTAGGATGGGCCGTGCAAGTAGGCAGGGACTGAGTGGTGGGTAGATTAGGGTTCACCTGTCTGTCTCCCTACCCCGACATTACATAATCACAGGCCCATATACCTTTTCTACCCTGTTTCCTACACAACTATGGACCCCCTTGAGACCCTGGCTCAGCAAATGCAGGGTCTCTCCCTACAGGTCCAAGCCCTGGCTCAGAGGTGCAACCAGCGTGATGTTAACCAGGTAGTGCCCTCCACCTCACCTCTTGAACCCCACCTAAAGTTGCCTGACCGGTTCTCAGGGGACAGGAAGACTTTTTTCTCCTTTCGGGAGAGTTGTAGGCTCTATTTCCGATTAAGACCCCACTCCTCAGGTTCTGAGAGCCAGCAAGTGGCTATAATTATGTCCCGGCTCCAGGACGGCCCCCAAGAATGGGCCTTCTCCATGGCTCCTGACGCCCCTGAACTTTCCTCTGTTGACCTTTTTTTTTCTGCTCCCGGGCTCATCTATGACGAGACTGACAAGACTGCCTTTGCCGAGAGTCAGCTGGTGACCTTACGTCAGGGTAAGAGACCCGTTGAGGAGTACTGTTGTGACTTTAGGAAGTGGTGCGTAGCTTCTCAGTGGAATGACCCTGCCTTGAGGTGCAAGTTTAGATTGGGTCTGTCGAACGCCCTGAAAGACCTATTAGTTAGCTATCCCTCTTCTAAATCTCTCTAGATCAGGTTATGACTTTAGCGGTATGTCTTGACTGACGTTTCAGGGAACGACGACTTGAACATTTTTGTGCCTTCTCCTCTGGCTCCCCCATGATGGCTCCCGAGGTTCCATTGCTTCGTTCTTCCACGGGAATCTCGGATGAACCTATGCAACTCGGGGCCTCCGTGTCTCCCCAACAACGTACAGAGCTCCGCAGGAAGAATGGTCTCTGCTTCTACTGTGGGGATGACAAGCATCAAGTGAACAACTGTCCAAGGCGTAAGAATAAGCAGCCGGAAAACTTACATACCTAAGTGACCATCGGGGAGGTCGCTTGGGCGCACAGATATTTCCCGTATACATGAAATCTAATAAGATCTTGCTTCCCTCTCATGTCTCTTTTGAGGGTAGGTCTGCCACCGGCAGTGCCTTCGTGGATTCAGGGTCTTCTGCTAATATTATGTCTGTGGAATTTGCTATGTCTCTAGCTATGCTATTGATTGATTTGCCTAAACCTGTCCCAGAAGTGGGTATCGACTCCACTCCACTTGCTAATGTTTATTTTACGCAACATACCCCTGTTTTTGAACTCATTGTTGGCTCCATTCATTTGGAGCAGTGCTCTGTACTGGTGATGCAGGGATTATCGTCCGATTTGGTTTTAGGCCTTCCCTGGTTGCAGATGCATAATCCCATATTTAACTGGAATACTGGGGATCTTACCAAATGGGGTAATGAATGCATGACGTCCTGTTTTTCTGTTAATTTTATTTCTCTTCCTGAGGAGGTGATGTTTTTTCTAAAAAGGCCTCCGAAGTGTTACCTCCTCATAGAGAATATGATTGCGCAATCGATTTGGT
This sequence comes from Rhinoderma darwinii, assembly GCF_050947455.1. Taxonomy (NCBI): domain Eukaryota; kingdom Metazoa; phylum Chordata; class Amphibia; order Anura; family Rhinodermatidae; genus Rhinoderma; species Rhinoderma darwinii. The sequence goes on along the minus strand of NC_134696.1, from coordinate 13,555,776 downwards.
ACAAGGAGCTAAGCTCCCTAAGGATAGGATTTTTAATCTCTCTTGTCCCGAACGTGAGGCCATGAGAGAATATATCCAGGAAAGCCTGGCCAAGGGTTACATTCGCCCCTCTACTTCTCCGGTAGGTGCTGGCTTCTTCTTCGTAGGGAAGAAGGATGGTGGTCTTAGGCCGTGCATCGATTACCGAAACTTGAATAAGGTCACTGTAAGGAACCAGTATCCCCTTCCTTTGATTCCTGATCTCTTCAATCAGGTTCAGGGGGCCCAATGGTTCTCTAAGTTTGATCTTCGGGGGGCTTATAACCTTATCCGAATCAGAGAAGGGGATGAGTGGAAGTCTGCGTTTAACACGCCCGAAGGTCATGTCGAATACCTCGTCATGCCCTTTGGGTTGTGTAATGCTCCCGCGGTCTTCCAGAATTTCATAAATGAGATTTTAAGAGACTAACTGGGGGTATTTCTTGTAGTGTACCTTGATGACATACTTGTGTTTTCCAAGGACTGGTCCTCCCACATTGAGCATGTCAGGAAGGTGCTCCAGGCCCTTCGGGAAAACAAACTGTTTGCTAAATCTGAAAAATGTGTGTTTGGGGTGCAGGAGATACCATTTTTGGGTCAAATCCTCACTCCTAATGAATTCCGCATGGACCCTGCCAAGGTTCAGGCTGTGGCTGAATGGGTCCAACCTGCCTCCCTGAAGGCGTTACAGTGCTTCCTGGGGTTTGCTAATTATTACAGGAGATTTATTGCTAACTTCTCGGTCATCGCTAAGCCTCTTACGGATCTTACTCGCAAAGGTGCTGATCTCCTCCACTGGCCTCCGGAGGCGGTCCAGGCTTTTGAGATCCTTAAGAAGTGCTTTATCTCTGCCCCAGTGCTGATTCAGCCTAACCAAATGCAGCCATTCATCGTGAAGGTTGACGCCTCCGAGGTGGAGGTGGGTGCTGTCTTGTCCCAGGGTGCCAGGTCCCTCACCCATCTCCGTCCCTGTGCCTACTTCTCCAGGAAATTCTCCCCCACTGAGAGTAACTATGATGTGGGCAACCGCGAACTCTTAGCCATTAAATGGGCATTTGAAGAGTGGCGCCACTTCTTGGAGGGGGCTAGGCACCAATTAACTGTCCTTACCGACCACAAGAATCTGGTTTTCCTAGAATCTGCCCGGAGGCTAAACCCGAGACAAGCTCGGTGGGCGTTGTTTTTTACTAGACTCAACTTTGTCGTCACCTATATGGCTGGGTCTAAAAATATTAAAGCTAATGCACTGTCGCATAGCTTCATGGCCTGCCCTCCTTCGGAGGAATATCCTGCTTGTGTTTTGCCCCCAGGTATAATCATATGCTCTGTTGATTCTGACTTAGTCTCCGAAATTGCGACTGATCAAGGTTCAGCTCCCAGGAACCTTCCTGAGAAGAAAGCTGTTTGTTTCCCTGCAATTCCGGCTAAGGGTACTCAGGGAAAATCATGACTCTGCACTATCTGGCCACCCAGGCATCCTGGGTACCAAGCACCTCATTGCTAGAAACTATTGGTGGCCTGGGTTGCCTAAAGACGTTAAGGCCTACGTCGTCGCTTGTGAAATTTGTGCTAGGTCCAAGACTCCCAGGTCCCAAAAATGAAAGTGGTGCGGTTACATCATCGCGCCGCTAGCGTCGTTGAAAGGCACAGATTGGCGGGGCAAGTCACTTTTTCCTGCCAATTAGCGTCATTGTAAGGTGCTGAATGGTCGGGCACGGAACTTGCTCGGTCATTCAGCGCATATGCATGTAATTGTATCTGCATCGTACAGACGCAGGTACAATTAGTGCAGGAGGGGGTGGCGGCGGCTGGTTTCAGTGACGCCGCCGCCCCCTCAGAAAGGCAGCAGGCCGCTGCCTGAGGCAAGAAGCTCATCTCGCCTCATGGACGGTATGGCCCTGCTGATAATACACACTAACCCCCCACCTTATTTCCTTTTGACCTATTTTAATACCCAGTACATTGCATACTTCACTCTCTCATCGCAAAATTACTCTTTTTGGTTCTAACACCCTTTTCCCAAATCACAGCTACTACGGTTTATTGTTGTTCTATATTCTGTTTCTGTTGTCTATAATTAAACATGCACTGATGTACGAAAAAATAGTACATTTCCAATGACAAGTAAGGACCTGTAATAATATTTCTTGTTTCTTTTGTCTGCATGAACGCATGCTGGGGGAGAAACCCTTTAATATATACATCTTGCACATAACCAGAATTTTAACAAAATATGATTTTATTATGAATGGCTTGTTAAGCAATTGGTATTTGTTGTGGCCCCTATGTTTTTGGAACATTTCCTTGCACTGATAATAGTGCCAGGAACTAGTGTGATCATCTGGGACATCATGGGGTGTTATGAGGCTTCTGGCTATTTGCATTATAATAACATTGTGATAAAGATAAACATATAACATATAACTGTGTGCTTTCCTTGAGGAGATCATTGTTATTTGCCTGCTCCTTAGCTCCTCCCCCTTGTTCATTCCAATAATGGAAACAATATTATTAAAGATAAGGCAAACGACCTCCAGACAAGGACTGCAGGTTGGGAATTTGAACACAAAACTGCAGCATTTTCTGACGGCCTGCGCTTTTTTATAACAAATCCTTTGGTAGAATTACCCCAAATACTACACATTTTTAGGGAGTTTGATTGGGTGTCAAACTTTAAGATAAACTTTGACAAATCCGAAGCCTTAAACATTAACATATCTCAAGTGGTGATTCATACGAAGGAAGAAAAAGGAGGATCCTATAGGGCGCTGCTGCGTGGTTGTGGTGGAAAGTCAATGAAAAATGGAAGATATATAATAATAATTTATTGAACAATAGGTGGCTACGCGTTTCAACACTGAACTAGTGTCTTCCTCATGGCCTGAGGAAGACACTAGTTCAGTGTTGAAACGCGTAGCCACCTATTGTTCAATAAATTATTATTATATATCTTCCATTTTTCATTGACTTTCCACCACAACCACGCAGCAGCGCCCTATAGGATCCTCCTTTTTCTTCCTTCGTATGCTTCAATTAGCGGTGACCATTCGTTTTCACCGGTTTTGGATCCTGGCAGCAGCATAGTGGAGTTACTTATTGCCTTTACCAACTTCCACGTGGTGAGCATATTAACTACGTTCTGCATTTATTTTTTAGTCCGATTGACCTGCACTATGTGGCGCCGTGCCTTTTGCTTCTTTATTTACTTCAAGTGGTGATTGGGGTTGTTAAATCTCAATCCCCATTTAATTGGCCAATAGCTGAATTACAATATTTGGATTAAAAAATGACATCAGATACTAAGCTACCTTTTCAACGCAACTATAATCCCCTGTACCAAAAAATTCAAGATTTCTTATCTGAATTTAAAATCCCCTATATGTCATGGCTAGGCCGATAGAACCTCCTCACTACATATGTTCTCCCTCAAGTTCTAAAGTTCTATATAGACTTCAATCACTGCCAATTGACATACCTGCATACTAGTCCATGAAATTTAGACGTCTATTCACAGGAGTTTTATGTAACAACCAACGTCCTAGACTGGCACACACTCTTCTCACACAGAAAAATAACTCTGGAGGAATTTCCTTACCTTACCTTCACACCTACTATAAGGCTATACATCTATGTGGATGGACTTGTATAGCAAACCCAACCGTTGCACACCGAGATGTGGATATAGAACGTCACCTGATGGGAGGGAAACTCGTCACTTACTTATGTTTCAAGGCGACTTTGCCTTCTAAATCGATACTGGTGAGTGAACTAACTAGAGGACTTATTTGTCAATCTTTGCCAGATCTTCATATGCAAAACTATAAACTTTCTTTGTTGGCACCGTTCTCAGTTCTCCCCTGTTTTATCAATCGGAAATCCATGGAGATTCCAGATACATGGTTGCAACTTCAACACTCAAAACTTTCTAGGATTTTTGACAATACAAAATTACAAACTCTACCGACGATTCATGACAAATTACACATTGCACCCCCCACGAGTCTACAGACTCTTGATTTTTCAAGCACTTGTCAAAAATTCTTAGAGGATCCCAATAGATGAAAGGTCGACCCCACTTGGCTATAAAATTATGTTTTGTACAACTCTCCACATAGAAAGTCACTCTCTAATATATATGCTGGTCTAATATCTATTTCCCCTACATCAATACTGGGCTATGTGACAGCTTGTTAAACAGAATTGCAGTGGGTCTTTTCAACAGAAGAAACTTAATACATTCTTATATATATACTGTTTCTGTTATCTTTAATTGAACATGCACTGATGTACGGAAAGATATTACCTTCCCAATGACAAGTAAGGACCTGTAATAATACGTCTTGTTTCTTTTCTCTGTATGAACACATGCTGGATTAATTTGCTTTTTTGTGAAGGGAGGTTATTGCTCTCTAGTTTAACATTGTCGCCATCATGTATTTGCCTTCCGACAACTAGAGAATGTTTTGATGGTTTGTCATAAGAATATTCTATTTTACACATCAATTTAACTGACACTTTGCATGAATAAAAAAGAGTTTTTACAAATATGTTGGGGGGAGTTTTAAAATACAGTACGTTACTTTTCTTGCGTAAAAAAGTCGAAATTTACATAAAAACTCAGTTTTGAGAAGAGAATTTGCGACTTTTGCATTGTTATGCTACCTTTGCAATTTTTTTTCAAAAAGTGTGCAGAGTTTAGTGGAGGGGGCAGGAGCCACCAGCGGCCTTACACGATTTATATAATTTACACCGGTTTTGTAATATTTTGCTGCTCTTTACACTTCTTTAAGAAGTTGTCCATATACTTTATTAGGAAAGTCTGAGTTAAAATAATAAGCTCCTCTGTTCAGAATCCTGTCCTGTCCTGCATTAGACAGATAACACATTGATATGAATAGGCACTGTGCAATGCTTAATTTCCCCTGTGCTGGCGCTGTCAGGTTTCTCATAGAGTACAGCTGATCACTGGGGTCTCAGCTTGCACATAACCAGAATTTGAATAAAACATGATTTTACTCTGAATTTCTTGTTAAGCATTTGGTTAATTTGTTTTTATAGCCGCATTGTTTTTGGAGTCTTTCCTTGGACTGATAATAGTGCCGGGAACTATTGTGATCATCTGGGACATCACGGGGTATTATGAGGCTTCTGGTTATTTGCATTATATAAACATTGTGATAAAGATTAACATATAACTGTGGGCTTTCCTTGAGGAGATCACTGTTATTTGCCTGCTACTTAGAATATGTAGTAAGAATATTGATTTATGAATCTTAGATTCCTCTTGAGACCAAAGGGCCAAAAAGTTAAAATGAATAGACAAAAAAATATTAGCCCTATACACATCCATGTTTTAACAGAAGTGACAAAGCAGCTGCAAGACTGTTAGAAGAACTTTCTATTCTTTCTTTCTATTCTTATCAAAATAGAATCGAGGAGTCATCTGAATAGAGATGCGCTACTTTTATTCTTATCGATAAGGAGACAAATACGGCAAAATGTCTGCCTCCACCCTGAATGAAAGAGTTTGTATACATATTCTGAGAAAGACATGTCCGGACTAGTTCTTAATAAATTTTGCTTCATATATCACACTTGACACCTAAAAACAAAACTAATTGGAAGTTTAAGTTCTGTCTGGAAATTCGAATCTCCCTTTTTAGGAATTCAGCTACCCCCTCCTCATATATAATATCAGTTATTTTAACAATAAAACATATTAGACATTTTGTTAGTCAAGGCTTTTACAGATAAGTTTGCATACACATTTTTAGTCTGCAATAGATAAATTTAAAACTTTCCTAACATTCCCCCTGTTGTAAATTTTTCAAGGAATGTTCTATGACACATCCAAAACAGGTTCTCTTCTTAAGTTTTCACCAATTTTTTCATACATCAAAATCTTGATAGTCGTCATGGGTGTTTCCAAGTCATCGTATATGTCCTCATTTTGAATCTCTTGGTACATTGTTTTGTAATTGAAGTGTCAATGTGTCTCAGAATTAGTCCCCGTGTGCAAGAAATGCAACAACACCCACGAGTTAAAAGTATCGCTGTCACTGTTGCTAAGGAAACCAATAGACTGATTCTGTGGTTACTCCATTTTCCAAACCATACTTCAAGCCAATTAGTGAAGATGTCATTTATTCCGGAGTTTCCGCAAGCTCTTCGGGTAGGGAATATAGTCCATCCAATGCCTTGGTAACACTACCATCAGGAGCTGTATTATTGGGAATAAAAGTACAACAGAAAATACCAAACATTTTACAAACACCCCCTTTTTCTGCTAGCAACAAATCCAGGGCCATTCTATTTCACCATGTCATTAAAGATGTAGGTCCCAACAGATTTGCAATGCCCTGTATTGCATCTCTGGTATAATTAACAAATCTCTGTTGATTGTAATAAATGTAATTAATCCAGTCGACATTCTGATTTATCGTAAACCACCAGAAAAGTATAGACTCGAAGCCTGATGCAATCTGATTTCGGGCCTTAAACTAATTTGGCAGCCCTCGGGGTACTCCTATTTCATCTATGTATATTCTATGGTCAAATGAACCTCCCGGGAAAGACCACTTATAGCGATTCAGATAGTCTCCAGGACTATTTTCTTATTCTCTGAAACTATGGGGCTGAACACAAGTGGTTTGGCATCAGAAGCTGAACCACAGTACAGCTTCCCCGCCACTTGGTCAGTAGCCTAGGTCTCAGCTTCCTGTTTCCACATAGCCATCAGAGATCAGTCCTTGCCCTTGTCCGGTTGGTAAACCAATTAGAGGAGTAATTACCATTATCAGTACCAATATCGATGGTGGTTTCGCAACACTCTTCAGTGAGGTTCCCTATTTTTTTACCTTGCCCCTTCCTCAGATAGTAGGTGTAGCTGCCTGGGTAAGTATCTACTAAGGGAGGGATTTCATCTCTCCCCACAGGTGGGTACAACAAAGAGAGTGTCTTAAATAAGTTATCACCAGGATTATATGATGCATTATATAAAGATAACACGCATTTCAAACCTTGTAGGTTCTCCTTATCTGATAGTCTGAAAGGTATACTACCCAGTTGTGGCCTAACTTTTGCACAAGCGATACAGTTTGTTATTTTATTGTGGATTGCAGCGTATCCTATCCAGGCTAACCATTCATTTTTATCACTGTAACCTGTTTCTAATGCCAATTTATCTTCATAAGAGAAGTTGACCAAATAGACTAAAGAGTGTAGGTCTATCTTCGGGGCTAAAGAACTTTCAGTTGCATCCTTTTCCTTAACTTCAATAAAGAAATGCCCTATATGTTTAGCATCTGAAACATCAGCTCCTATAGCATATAGTCCCTTATCCTTTTTATTAGGATTTCGGAAGGTCAAAAAGAACTAGTTACAGTTGGTGGAACTTGTACAAGGAGAGGTAGGTTTCTTAATAATAATCAATTTTTCTTTTAAAGAGGGATTAATGGCAGACATCATGGAATATCCATAATTCCATAATCATTATGGACGGTGGTCCATTTGGCCGAAGACCATGAAGAACATTTTCTTTCCCTAGGGTATTTACGCAGATAGTACAAATGTACTTATCTAAATATGCTAGTTTGTATGCTATGTTTCTATCTGTGCATTGGTCTCTAACCACAGCGCAAAAATCTATTTCATAGGTTGCGATCCCAACTTCAGTGAAATTAAAATAATTATCTCTCCAAGATAAATCTTTTAGGGAATCCTACCCCCCTGACCCTGTTTCCCATGGATCCCATACCTTAGGTTGACACACCTTGGACCCCCATAGGACACCTAGAATAACTAATAATATTTTGCCCTGTTTCCTCCCAGGTTTTGGATGTTTTCTTCACTGAATTTTGAGACCAGTCACTTCTAACAAATGACCACCCTTTGTAATCAGTTTTTTATAGCCTACGAGGATAGTGGCAATTCCCTAACTACCTTACAGTGTGATAAGTGTATCCAAGAGGTATATTCGGCTAGCTTTACAGCCGTAGGTGTGATAAGTAGAACCTGATATGGTCCTTCACAACTAAAATAATACCAGTTTTTGCTTTTTATAACTTTGATCAGGATCCAATTTCCTGGCTTCACAGGTTCAAGTTCAGGTACAGGGTCACCTAGAATACAATTAGAGATAGAAAGTTCCTTGTTGGTTAGCATTTTTACCATATATTCAGCAAGTGTAAAATCAGACTCCTCATCCATCTTAGAGAATGGATTTAACTGTGGTATTACAAATGTCCTATCATACATAATTTCAAAAGGTGTCAAACCTGATGCTGTAGGAGTCACATGCATATTTAGGACTACTAATGGTAAACAATATGCCCAATTCTTCCCAGTCTCTTCCATTATTTTCTTGAGTTGGTTTTTAGTATCCCATTGTGTCTTTCTACCAATCCCGCCGATTTTAATTCTATTCGTAAGTTCTGTACTAGTAAGGATACGACATTATTCACAAAGTGAGATCCATTGTCACTGTATATTTTCTCAGCTATCCCAAACCTAGTAATTATCTCCTTTACGAATGCTTTAGCGACTGTGATAGCATCTGAGCTTGCTGTGGGGGAATACATTTACCCATTTGGTAAATGCATCAATAATCACTAAGCAATATGTCTTCCCTTTGAGTTTCGCATGAGAACCAAGGTCAAAGATAACTAATTTTAATAACATACGACATCAGCATTAATATACTTGTCTTAAAGGAACAATGTCTTTCTTATTCACTACATAAGATCAAGATGGGTTCTCCAGACAAGTTGGCTTCTGCACAAAATGAATTCATTTAAATATTATTTTAATCACTTTCACATTTCCCACCATTTGTTTATTTGACGACATTTTGTACCCAAGCCAGGTTCTTAAAAGAGGGTTTATCCCCTTTCGGACTTTATTTTCACATCTTGCTCTACGGTTATACTTGTCCTGCATAATGCCAAAAAGGTCTATACAGTGGCAACAGTCTAGGCCAACTACTTGGCAAATGCCCCCTTGGGCAGCATTCAAAACATCAAACACATAATCTGTAAAGTGTCCAATCTGTCAGTCACTTTCCCTATATAATGAGAATTCTTTCTAGCTAAACCTACTAATATTGGAAGTAATCCAAACTTCTCCTTCCACGGTACGTGTACTGGACATAAGTGTGTTGCACTGTCACTTACTGTCCTAATGGGACTTTTACCCCTGCAGATATAAAAGGGTCGTGGGCAGCATCTATTTCAAACCTAAAGACACCCAGGTAACATAATGTCAGGGTTCTCATTACTGCCATGTACTTCTAACTTATGAGTGACGACAACAACAACAACAACAACCAGTGACCTTCACCTCATAACTCCACACAAAAACACCTCAAGTTGTTATTCACAATACCGTGGCATATTAGACACATTATAATTATAAGCCTCAGACAATATAAACAATAGGGTCTCAACCAATATAATAATGCTATCACCAATCTCATGCTATCACCCCTCAGGTTTGGGTACCATCAGTTCATTGTCCTGTACATCAAACAAACACCTTTATATAAGAAAAACTTCTCTGTCCCTCTGGACAGAGCACCTAGAAAATGTGTAGTTACTGTGTACATTTTATTTGCACTTGGTGTTACTCTTTTCAGCAGGATTTGTACCTTGATCTGAGATGATTACCTGATTACCAGCTTCTATCCACAAAAATATTCACAGATACCATAGGTTTTATCTGATAAGTGTTTCAAACTAAAAAAAAATTCTTACCTACTCTGAGATTCAAAGGAACACACTTATACATATAGCTAATATCTTAGGAAGCTAAAAACAACTTCTTTAATTCAATGAAATCCATAACAATGTTGGAATTGATATTGTGGATTTGGGAACTGTCCGCTCTTTGGTCTTACATTCCCCCGTGAATTATATTTGGCGCATATTAAACAGGGTAAACACATTTTTTTTGAGTAATTAGTAAAGCCATATGCCGTGAACACTTTAGATATGATTTCTACCATCCCCCCTGTTGAGACATGGCTTATCCCATGGCTCAATATGACTGCATAGACACAACCTAGAAGCAATTAAGCACAGGGGACAACACACCCCAATAAATTATATTATAAATATAGTAGTCACGTATTGTAAAAGAATGTATAGATCTTTATTGATAAATAACAATACATGGTATCACATGAAATACAATAAACATACAAACAAACAAACACATGGAGAGCAGCAGCACGGTAGACTGATAAGTGTACCAAAGGGTTAGCAGACCTGACCCAGCTCAGAGTCTAACATCCAAAGTCAAATCCCAAAATAATAAGAAATAAATAATGAATATGTGTTATAGAAATAAATATACCAAGAGATGCTACGGAGACTGCATGGTGTATAAAGAACAATAATCTGAAAATATGTAAGGAAAACTATGAAGAGAACCAAGCAAAGGAATGGCAGTAACAGCAACATCTAATGATAGCCTAATAATGAAGGAAAAAAACACATACGTGTGTTTTTTTCCTTCATTATTAGGCTATCATTAGATGTTGCTGTTACTGCCATTCCTTTGCTTGGTTCTCTTCATAGTTTTCCTTACATACACCATGCAGTCTCCGTAGCATCTCTTGGTATATTTATTTCTATAACACATATTAATTATTTATTTCTTATTATTTTGGAATTTGACTTTGGATGTTAGACTCTGAGCTGGGTCAGGTCTGCTAACCCTTTGGTACACTTATCAGTCTACCGTGCTTCTGCTCTCCATGTGTTTGTTTGTATGTTTATTTTATTTCATGTGATACCATGTATTGTTATTTATCAATAAAGATCTATACATTCTTTTACAATACGTGACTACTATATTTATAATATAATTTATTGGGGTGTGTTGTCCCCTGGGATTAATTGCTTCAAGGTTGTCTCTATAGTCTTTTAGGGACCCCCCGCTTCCCCCTTTTAGAGGTCTCTTGTAGGTTTACTACTTCAATATGACTGCATATCTGAATAAGTTGCTGGGTAGGATGTATTTGTTCTTACAAGATCCATCAACAAACAGTATGAGATCACGATTTGGTAGTGGAGTATCTTTAAGATCTGATCTTGGTAACACTCTTTCTGCTATGGAGGATAGGCAATCATGTGGTTCACCATCCTCAGCAGTAGGCATCAAGGTAATGGCTGTGTGATGCCGAGGCTAGTAAGTATATGCCCTAGTACGTCTCCTGTGAACTGGGTTCCTCTGTCACTCTCAATTACTTCAGCGACCCTATATCGGCATACTACTTCACTGAGTATTTTCCTAGCAGTGTTTTTTTTAGCTATGGCTTTGGTTACTGACCATGCCTCAGGCCAGTTTGAAAACACGTCAGTACATATGAGGACATATTCATATACTCCTACCTCGGGTAACTGTATGTAGTCCACCTGCAGTCGCTGGAAGGGGTAATCAGGGCGAGGCATGTGCTTACTGGGTGTTTTTGTCATTTTAACCGGGTTGTGTCTGACGCATGTCAAGCAACCCTTTACATGTCAAGCAGCTGCGTTCTGAAATCCAGGGGCAAACCAGTGTTTTAACACTGTGCTACTCATTTCTCCTTTTGAGTTATGAGCAGGGGAATGCGCTAGGGCGCACATTATTGGAAAAAGGCTATGTGGTAAGCACATTTTACCCTTTACACTCCATTGGCTCACTTTTGCCTCTGACAGCTTCAACCTCCTGCCACAATTTCTGTTCAGGGGCTGGCGATTGGGTCTGTAAAGCACACAGCAATACCTCCGTGACATGGCCCACTTCTTGGACTTCCAACACGGGGAGGGTTGTAGCGGCTTTTGCTGCTTGGTTAGCCCGTGCCTTCCCTTTCACTTTAGGGGAGTCTAGTCTTGTGTGCGCTTGCACTTTAATTATAGCTACTTCTGTAGGTAATGCTAAAGCCTCAAGTAGTTGTTATACTGCATCAGCATTTTTAATTGGTTTGCCTGCTGAAGTGAGAAAGCCTCTTGCTTGCCATATTGTGCCATAATCGTGTGCGACTCCAAAGACGTACCTTGAGTCTGTATAGACGTTCACCCTTTTACCTGTGCCCAACTTGCATGCTTCTGCGAGGGCCATGTGTTCTGCCTCTTGGGCAGAGCTGCTAGAGGGCAGTGACTTTTGCATAACAGTCTTACCTTCCTGAACTACTGCATACCCGTTGGTGAAATGTCCTGTCTGCTCCTTCCATTATCTAGATCCGTCTACAAAACACTGAACATCACAGTTAGTCAAAGGTACATCAGTTACATCTGGTAACCCTTGGGCTTCAAGTTGCATTAAACTGTGACAATCATGCTCATGTTTCATATCAAACAAGACATTATCATTTGCAAGTTTGTACATTAAGGGTCTGGTATCCCCCCCCCCCTTCCCCTCCTTTCTCTACAACCATAGGCATAGTGATGGTTGTGTGGGACTGGATGGTCTTGGATAGCAGTAAACCCTTATGGCAAAATGACAATAATAATGTGACTATTTCCTAAGCACATATGTTAAAAGAGATACAACACAAAAGTAAATTATTAACATATTGCAATAGACAAGTGGTGGAGTGTTTGGGGGACCACTTATCCAACAGCTCTTTCCTTGCACGGTTGACAATATCAGGGGAATTTGCTGCACCCTGGGGACGCACCATCCAGGCATACTGTTTGCCTCTGTGTGTCAAGCAAAATATTAGTAAAAATCCGGAGACAGAAGGATAGAGAAAAACTGGATATTATAGGGAGACACAATGGGAGTTATCCGTTTATTACCTGATAACTTAGCAATCTATGCAGACCATGCTTGTTAAATATTTCAATTGAGAGCGAGCAGCATTTTACATTCCTTCAAACATGCTCATACATTGCATTCAGCTGCTGCCCCCACCCTTTTCTTTTAGAACTATAAGCTTCAGCGTTTCAAAATGCTGAAAGGAAACTAAATTTCTGCTATATTTATATCTCTAAAACCTGACTGTGCACAGATGACTTTAGCTATTTAAACCTTATAGATAAGGTACATCAAAAACAACAACCAAACAGTCTTTTTACACAACCTTATACTTCAGCTCATTAGCCATATTGACAAATCAAAGCCTATATAGCCAAGTATGCTAAACAAAATCATTTGGAACACAGTTTGAAGTATACTCATCAGCCATCCTGCTATTCCCTTAAATCAATTAGCTGGATTTAAGAAAGAAGAGGTATTATTCCACCAGGAGTATTTGTTAACCTTTTGTTCTTGTAGTCACTTCTCTCTGAAATCAGCCATTTTTGTTAGACTAGCTTTAACACGTAGGTTGCCCACAGGATGAATATAATGGCAACATTTTATTATTATTATTCCCTTTCTCTTTATTTCTTCAACTCCAACAATATAGTACAAGTTCAAGGCTTTCTATAATCACCTAGACTTAATCATATTCAAGGTATCTACATTAGTGTAACCATCAGTAATCAAACCTTCTTTTACTTCTTGCAACTCACTAACTGGATATATTCCCCCTGTTCTAGGCTTTGGCATCCTGGTTAGCATGGTTAGTAGATCATTATCATCATCATCATCATATTAGGTGACATACAGTACATTTGTGGAGCATATAGGGTTATATTTGCTGTAAGTGCATCACTCTAATATCTGTGTTAACTAAATCCAACCATTTATAATACATTTTGTTTTTCTACATCATTCTTACTATATGGAGCAATAGTTTTCATCACTTTAACCGCTTCCCGACCGCCCACTGTATATTCACGTCGGCACTTGCTGGGCTCTGTGCAGTGCCGACGTGAATTCACGGTGGGTGTTAAAAGCGTGATCCGGGTGTCTCAGAGTAGCGCTGACACCCGGATCGCGCTGTCATCACCTGCCTCTGGTCCTGGAGATATGATCGGGACCTGATTAGTTCAGGTCCCGGTCATGTGATCGCAGGGAAAGTGTGTTGTAGCAACGAACTGGAAAGTTTGTTGCTATAACAAACTGGAAAGTTTGTTGCTACAACAAACTTTCCCGGGGACCGATTGCTGGTGCTGCAGTCGGTTACAAGGCAGAACCGGGGGCCATATAACAGCCCCCGGGTCTGCCATGCACAGCAGCCTATGAGAACCAGCCGGATGCTGGTTCTCATTAGCTTCCTGTCAGTGTGACTCCAAGCGTCACACTGACAGTTTATAATACGTTACACTACCTAGGTAGTGTAATGTATTATAGCAGCGATCAGTGCTGCCAGGCTTCAAGTAAAACAAGTAAAAAGTAAAAAATAAAGTAATAAAAAAGTTTTATAAAAGTGTAAAAACAAGTTATAAAAGTTACAAAAAAAAAGAATGTTTTTTTTCCTATAATAAGTCTTTTATTATAGGAAAAAAATGAAAATGTTAAAAAAAGTACACATATTTGGTATCACCGCGTTCGTAACGACCCAGACTATAAAACTATAATATTATTTTTCCCGCACGGTGAACACCGCAAAAAAATTAATTAAAAAACAGTCAGAATCACTTTTTTTTGGTCATCAACCCTCCCAAAATATAGAATAAAAAGTGATCAAAAAGTCGCATGTACCCCAAAATAGTACCAATAAAAACTAAAACCCGTCCCGCAAAAAACAAGCCCTTAGACCGCTTTTTTGACGGAAAAATAAAAACGTTATGGCTCTCAGAATACGGGGACACAAAAAATAAATAATTTTATCAAAGTGATTTTATTGCGCAATCGCCACAAAACATAAAAAACCTATATACATATGGTATCGCCGTAATCGTACCGACCCGCAGAAAAAAGCAAAATGTCATTTATACCGCACGGTGAATACTATAAAAAAAAAATACAAAAAACATTGTCAAAATTTATGTTTCTTTGTCACTTTGCTTCCAAAAAAATCTAATAAAAAGTGATTAAAAAAAATCACATGTACCCTAAAATGGTACCAATGAAAAGTACAGATTGTCCCGCAACAAATAAGCCCTCACACAGCTCCGTCGGAGAAAAAATAAAAAAGTTCTGGCTCTCAGAATATGGCGATGCAAAATGTGCAGAATGTCCAAAAGCGGATAAGATCGGGCGCCATTTATCAGTGCGACACTGGCCACATATCTGCGGATTATTATTTATTTACACCATTATTATACCCTCTTATTATGCCCTGATGTACTCCGCACAGATTACACATGCCCCCCACATCATAAACTGAAATACCAGCAAAACCCCAAACAGAACAGTTACCAAGCAAAATCTGCGCTCCAAAAGCCAAATGGCGTTCCATCCCTTCTGAGCCCCACAGCGTGCCCAAACACCAGCTTACGTCCACATATATGACATTTTATATCCGGGAGAACCCGCTCAACATTGTATGAGGTATTTGTCTTCATTGGCACAAACTGGGCACAATATATTGTGCATTAAAATGGCATATCAGTGGAAAATTTTAATTTTCACTTTGCACCATCCGCTGCGCATTAACGCCTTGGCGCACCACGACTTAATAGCATGTCGTGGTGCGAGGGGTTATATATGGAGCGGGCTCACGCGCTGCGCCCGCACCATATTCTGCAGGTGTCCGCTGTGTATTACAGCTGACACCCGGGACTAACGGACAGGAACAGTGATCGCGCTGTTACAGGAGCCTGTAAAATGACATTATACTGCAATACATTAGTACTGCAGTGTATTGTACCAGCGACCTAATGATCGCTCGTTCCAGTCCCCTAAAGGGACTTTTGGGAGGTTTCCACTGTTTTGGTACCTCAGGGGCTTTGCATATGCGACATGACACCCGAAAACCATTCCAGCTAAATTTGAGCTCCAAAAGCCAAATATTGTTCCTTCCCTCCTGAGTCTTGCCGTGGGTCCAAACAGCAGTTTATTACCACATATGGCGTATTGCTGTAATCAGGACAAATTGAAATGAGAAAAATCATAATTTTTGCAAATTTTCTCTAAATTTTGGTGTTTTTTACAAATAAGCAATGAATTTATTGACCAAATGTTTCCACTAACATAAAGTACAATATGTCATGAGAAAACAATCTCAGAATCGCTTGGATAGGCAAAAGCATTCCGGAGTTATTACCACATAAAGAGACACATGTCAGATTTGAGAAAATGGGGCTGGTCATGAAGGTCAAAATGAGCTCAGTCTTGAAGAGTACCCTCCAAAGGTAGAGCTGGAAGCACAGTTCTTCACCCGTTCCATATTTTCTATACTTTCTTACAGATCATTATGATCATACAGCTTCCTTCTGGATATACCACACACTGTGTCCCCTGCACTGGGGTTTTACCATAACCCTAAATTTCACTCTCATCTATGGAAGTCCCAAACTACAGGGACACAATATGGATCTTGCCAGACTACCTTTAATAGGCAGGCAATATCACCGTACTAAACCTTACTACTACATGTCACATTTTGCTTCTATAGCATAAAAGTAAGAGATTAGTAACTCAAGCACAGGCACAGCAATATACAATGGAGAAGAACTCTTATAGATTCAAAGGATCAAACCATCAGTCAGTACACAAACATTCCCTGCTTCACTTTCTACCATCTCCTGCTACTTAGTGTAACACGGAGCATTAAACTAGATAGCGGACCTTTTATGGGATTCAGAGACTTTTACCGTCCCTCATAGCATGCAGACAGTTCAGGAAAAACCCTTCACTTGCCTTATACATTCACACACCTTTCAAAGGTCCTTCTATTACCCATTGACTGTATCGTTAGTGAGAGAACAGTCCATACATCCACATCGCAAGAGAACACAACATAGAAGTATAGTAGAAAATGCTTATAACCCCAACCGAAAAGATGCAGAACTTATGTTTACAAAACAAGTCATACATATACTTCTATCTTTCTTTTTTAAATTGTTAACTCACTAACTCACTCCTGACCACGTGTGCAATAATAGTCAACTTAAGTATATCAACTTACTCTGTAACCACGTGTAATTACTTACTTTGTCATGAGTTAACACCTAGCCATACACAATTCCTTATTCAACTTTTTTTTTTGTATAAACTCTTTTTATTGAAAGTAGACACATATGAGATAACAGACATTATTATCTTTACAAACTTATTTCCTTTTGGCATAGTACATTAACACTATTTATCAGTGAACATTCACATCTTATCATAACATGCCAATTTACATACCATGTCAACTATTATTAATGTGCTTCCTTATCAGTATCAAAACATGCATCTACTGATTTTCAAAACAAGTAATTAACAGACATACACACATTTAAAGAACATGAAAAAACATGTGAACCACTGTGATCATATTTCAGATATATTTTTAGATGTCAGTTGATCAAAGACCTGGATTGAAATGCTAATAAACACCTATTTTCTAACTTATTATCCCTTTGTAATTTTCGTAACTTTCTGATTTCTTACTAACTTTTTACGCCTCTGTTTCCCTTCCATATTTTTAAACCTTATCTCTATATTCTATCCAAGGCTGCCATATATTTAAGAAAGAGCTTCTGTTTTTGTTTTCCCAGCCAGCTAGTTCTTCTAATCTGCAAATCTGATGTATTTTGGCCACAAGTTGGGATCTGATAAGGTGTAGATGTCTTTTTCCAATGAGCGGGGATCAGTAGTTTGGCTGCAGATATTATATAAGTAGGTAGATTTTTAGTTGAAGGCGAAAAATCTTTAAGAGGCAACCAGAGTAACACTAGTTCTTTCGTGAGGTTTATTGAGACAGAACACACGTCCAAAATCAAAGTTTCTACTTCCTTCCAGAATCTCTGAATTTTCGTACAAGACCACCATATATGTGACATATTACCTACTTCTCTATCACATCTCCAGCACATGTTCACTGGTGAGAGTGATATGTTATGTAAAAATTCAGGTGTTCTGTACCATCGTGTGAGTGTTTTATAGGCGTTTTCCTGTACTCTAATACATCTCGAGAAGCCATGGGAGTGTCTCACAATAATAGATCTCTCTTTTTCAGAGAATCTACAACCAAATTCTTTCTCCCAAGCACATATAAAACCCGGGATAGTTTTTGACATATCAGATACCAGTTCTTTATATATCTTGGAAATAGATCTTTTGGGAGCTGTAGGAAATAATGTATAATTTTCTAACCAAGTTGGCTCCGATTTTCGCTCTTTTGTTAACATCATCAACTTCTGGCACGTATATGCAAAATCTAGTGTCTGTAGATCGTTGGGCTGCGGTATGTGTAGTTCTCTGTGTAATTGCCCCAGGGACAGTAAATCAGTTTTTTCAAAGAGCCTTGCTACTTTTATGGAGTGCAGATGTGACCATGTCTCCGGGACCCGAGTACAATTCTTATTCACTAAACATGGTACCATGGATAGAGGCGTCAGAATCGAATACATATTATTCTGAAGATGTAAAGCCGAGGAGGTTTGACATACCCTAGTCAGCCCCCTAGTCATATCACTCTGTATCAATGTTCTGGGGGGCAGTTGTGACTTCACCCATAAATAAGATACAAGGCCATTACCCAATGAATGCCTTTCTATATCGACATGTGGAAGTGAGATGTTGTTATTTGCTAACTGTGTCCATCTCCCTAATTGTATAGCTCTATAATAGGTATTCAGATCAGGGAATGACAACCCTCCATTACCTTTCTTCCTCAACAGTTGCGCGTATGCGAGTCTAGGACGTTTTTTATTCCATAAGAACTCCATGAATAGTCGTTTGAATCTAGAGAAGTAATATGTTGGTGTATCAATGGGCAAGGATTGTAAGATGTAAAGAATATGAGGTATGACAAATGCTGTAATAAGGTTTTTTCGGCCTATCATTGACATAAATGGTATGTTCAATTTTGCTAAAAAGTTTTTTATTTTATAGTATATCGGATTATAATTCCTATCAAACAGCATCTTTGGGTTCGCTGTAATTTTTAAACCTAAATATTTTAGTTCAGACTTCGGCCATTTAAAGGGAGACTGTGTACTGACAGCTAGGAACATATTCTGTGGTAGTGACACATTAAGCGCTTCTGATTTGTCATAATTGATCTTAAAATTAGATATCTGGCCAAAATCTTCAAAGATCTGTAACATTTTTGGAAGTGCTTCCAAGGGGTTGGTTACGTATATTAACAAATCATCAGCGAAGGCTGCCGTTTTGTGTTCAAAATTCCCTACCTGCAGCCCTTTAATTGTGGGAGTTTGTCTTATCTTTAATAGCAAGGTTTCCATTACAAGTATGAATAAGGTAGGGGATAGGGGACATCCCTGACGTGTACCATTCCCAATAGGGAAGGGATCTGAAAAGACACCGTTCACTTGTATTCTTGCTGTGGGATTCTTATATAAGGAGAAAATTGCGTCTATGAATTGTTGCGGAAAATCAAATTTATTCAGAACCGCTCTTAAGTAAGGCCAGTCAATTCGGTCAAAGGCTTTTTCTGCATCTGTACCAAGCAGCATCAGAGGGATCTTGTGTTGTTTTGCATAAAACAGGGCTTGAATGGTTCTAGTGGTGTTAAACTTCCCCTCTCGTCCAGGTACAAATCCCACTTGTTCCATTCCTATCAGCTTAGTCAAAAAGGAACTAATCCTTGTCGCTAGTATTTTTGCCCACCATTTTAAGTCCGCATTCAGTAGGGAGATATGTCTATAGTTACCGCATCTTTCCAGATCCCTCCCCTCCTTAGGGATTATTGTGATGTTTGCTGCTAATGCTTGTGTTGGGAAGCTTGAACCCTTCATAACATCATTACATACTGACAGGAAATAAGGCAATAGGGTTTGTTTAAACTTTTTAAAGTAAATAATAGGAAGACCATCTGGTCCAGGACTTTTCCCGTTTGGAATGGAGCTCAAAGTTTTTTCTATCTCCGCCAGAGTGAATGGGGCAGTTAATGAGGATTTTTCCTCTTCTGTCAAAGATGGAGCCTCAATTGATGTCAGATAATTCTCTACCATATCAACCTGTGAAACCTCTTTATTTTGGTCACAATCCTTATGTAGGTTATATAACTCTGAATAATAGTTCCGGAATTCTTGAGCTATTTGGGCAGTCTTCGTGATTTTCTTATTTGATTTGTCTTGGATAGATGCTATAAATGTTTTCCCTCTTTGCTGTTTAATGAGGTTTGACATCATTTTATTCCCTTTATCCCCATGGGCATATGATTTATATTTGAGTAATTGAAGGGATTTAGCTGCCCGTACATTCAATACATTTTTCAGTTTCTGTCTGAGATTCTGGAGTTCTATCTGATTAGCTTGTAGTTGCGATTTCTTGTGTACTGTTTCTAGGTAGGATATTTGGTTTAACACCTCATTTATGAGTTGAGATCTCTGTCTCTTTACGCGTGAGCCCAAAGCTATTAATTCTCCTCTCAAAAATGCCTTGTGTGTCTCCCATAGTATAGGTCTGGATATGAGAGGGTCATCGTTAAATGTAAAGAATTCTTTCAATTTACTTTCAATTGAGGCTACATCTTTAGCGCTTTCTAATAGTGTATCATTCAATCTCCAGTTCCACTCCCTGGCAGGTAAATCTGCCAAGGTTATCTTAACAGAGACTGTGGCATGATCTGATATGGTTATGTTCCCAATCGTAGAGGAACATATTTGGGGCAAATACTGTTTAGGTAAAAATAGGTAATCTATGCGATGATACGAATCGTGTGGGTTAGAGTAGAAGGTATAATCTCTCATAGATGGATGTTGAAGTCTCCATACATCTATTAACTGAAATTTGGTTAACATAGCTTTAAGACGTCTGAGGTTTTTATGAGCAATAGGTGATCTTTTTGAAGAGGAATCCATAATCAGATCTAAAGTTAGGTTTAAGTCTCCTCCTAATATTACGAGGCCCTCAAAAAAAGGTTGCAATATTCGCATTACTTTCAACAACCACTGCGCCTGTCTCACATTCGGCGCACAGAGGTTTACTAGCGTGACTTTCCTACCGGAAATAGTGCCTTTAATAAAAATATATCTACCTAATGGGTCTACTTGTGAGGTTTCAAGGGTAAATGGTATAGTATTTCGTATGGCAATTTATACGCCTCTAGAAGCCGCATGGTGAGTACAATGGTACCATTTATCATATGTTTTAGTATGAAGTGATGGGATCTTGTTTGTTTTAAAGTGTGTTTCCTGCAAGAAGACCAAATCGGCATCCTCCCGTCTCATTAAGTTAAATATCTGGCTTCTTTTTTGCGGAATATTCAATCCTTTAACATTAAATGATATTATTTTGCACGAAGCCATCTATCCACCTCATTGTGAGACAGACGCAGTGTTATCCAAGTACGATCACAGTATAAACTTAACAAATTATGTACAAATGCATTTTTAAGCATATCTTCTATATCCTGCCCGCTATATATAACTGAGCTTATCGGTATATCAAGACATAGAATTAACCATAGTTTAATGACCATAGAGAGATAGTCAATCTCAATGGTCGCCGTTTGTTTTCTCTTACTAGAACAATAGTAAAGTAAGGAAATAAATGAAATAAAAGAAATAAATGAAATAAAAGAAATAAAATAAATAAAAGAGAGGGGGATAAGCATAGCGTCACCAGATACAAATTCCCCCTCCAGAAACGTTAGCAGCGAACTGAACAATTTTTGCAGTAATGAATAGCTTCTCCTCTGTTTCTGCTAAATTGAATACAGGCTTATTGTATACATGAATTACATAAAGCAGCCATTTTACATTTTCTCGTCTACATATATGTACTGTGAAAAATTCACTTTTCAGCATGAAATAAAATAAAATAGCGTATACTTGAAATAAAATATAATAATATAAAATTACGTGGATGTTTGAGATATAGTTAAACATTTGTTTTACAACACTCACGCAGTCTTCTTAGTTCACCGCTATCTGTAGATACGAGAAAATAATGTACTATAACATAACGTCCTACTATCCAAGTCAAGTGTCTCGGGGCCTGAAGTCGGTCGCATGTTGTTTCTTATTTCTTGGAGATTTCATTCTAGAAGCTCTCTGCCACTCCTCTTGTGACGGTAATACCGGAAAATTTTGATCTAGTTGTGCCGGAAGCCAGGACGGGATCTCAATTGGTTGAATTTCTGTCTTCTCCCAAAACTTCGGTAAATCCTCTGGAGCTCTGATAGTAATTTGCCGTCCATCTTTTATGGTTGCTAATCCGAACGGATATAGCCATCTCACAGGTAATTTCTTGGATCTCAATTTATCCGTGACAGGTTTCAGAATTCTCCTTTTAGCATGGGTGCTAGGAGCGAGATCTTGAAAAAATAATAGTTTGGACTCTTCGAACTGAAAATCTCCTTTTTCTCTCGCCGCTTTCAACAAGCATGCAGTATCGACAAAGCTCAGCAGTCCGCAAATTATATCTCTCGGCGGTTCATGCAGTGCGGGTTTTGGTCTAAGAGCCCTGTGTACCCGTTCTATTACTATTGTAGCAGCTCTCTCTTGCCCCACTAATTCCACAAAAATTTGGTTCGTCACCTGATGCAGCACTTCTCCTGATGTCAGTTCGGAGAGGCCTCTTATTCTTATGTTCCGTCTTCTGCTGCGATTTTCTTGATCCTCTATCATCAGGTGGGTATTATTGATGTGGAGTTGATGTGATGCCAGCGTGGTGTTAACCGCTGCACTGTGTTCCAAAATGGAGGCTTGGGCTTCTTCCAGCGCATCCACTCTGCTCCCAATTTGTCTGATATCATTTTTTATATCCGCCAACTCCTGCATTATCGGTGAGACCGCTTGTGTCAGAGCTTAGTTAAAATATGATCTCGATAATGTATCTCTGCTCCTTGCCGTGTCCGAATAAGCTGTTGAACTTTCTCCATCGGTGTCGTCATCTCCGGCATCGTTATGGACTTTTAACCTCGAGAACCGTTATTCTCAGGTTTTAATATTAAGACCTGTGCTTAATATAACTGAGACACTATCTTAGAGGAACCTTATGTTTTTATCACATAACCTTATAACATCTAAATGAAAAATAATAAAAACATATATAAACAAACTTATATTACCTTTATTCATACCATGGTAACAGGGGCCACAGAAATTCATCCTATGTTTGTTTACTCTGTGCCGAGAAGGAGGACAGGATGACCCTCAATATTTCCTGAGTTATGGGGTCCTCCTCACTGTGCAATCCCCAATAGAGTGCAGCACACATAAAATATCATCAGTAACTTCAATTTGTCCCTCAGGCTTATACTGGATGACAGCCTCGATTGTTGCAAGGATATCAGCACCTATAAGATTTACTGAACAGAAATCTGAAACTTGGCAACAAGCTCTTGAATGCTGTAATCTTATTTGGTATTTTAAATTTCGCCAAATATATTCCTAATATTTTTATGTGTGTGTGTGCATATCATCATTAAAAAGAAAGGATACTGTTAAAATGGTTAAAATGTAACACTGATATAGAAAAATCTTTCTTGTCATATCACTTATGGTATATGAACTCCTATTTTATTATTTATAATTTAATGAACTATATTCCTCATTTATTAAATTTAAAAATATGAACAAAGTTTTTCATTCTGGATAACAAAGAAACCACATAAAACATATAAACATGAAATAATACTGAATCCTTTGATCTTAATCATTAAAGTTACAGTTCTGATTTTGCACTAAATGTGCACTTTCTGCAGACACAGCTATACTACAGATAACAGAGAATGTAGCATTAACCCTTTACTAGCCAAAACTTATGAGCTAAATGGTCAAAATGTCACCATGTGCTCCTGTCAATCAATGACCAGCATCTTCACATGCTCATTCCACAATGGAGATCTGAGGTATCACACATTTGTAAGTAACAAACTTTATTCTCTGTTATCATTAGTTATATTAGTCTAACATTGTTATTATAGATTAATAGTATATGTTGTTAAACATCCCATGCAATTATTAAAATGACTGTTAAATAAACCAAAATGGAAAAAGATTTACAGTAATGTTTAAAATGCCTTGAAAAAACCCTCGTATAACGAGAGAAAATTTCATTAGTGACAATTTAGGACAGATGATATATATATTCCAACAACCAGATCTTGATAAATGCCTTTAGGGGTGTAGTCTCTAAAACGGGGTCACTTTTGTTTGGTACATCAGTGGTTTTGCAAATGCAACATGCTGTCCGCAAACCATTCCAGCAAAATCTACGCTCCAAAAGATAAATATCGCTCCTTTTCTTCTGAATGCTCCCATATACGTAAACAGCTGATTATAACCACCTATGGGGTGTTACTGTACTCGGGAGAAATTACTTTACAAATGTTGGGGTGCTTTTTCTTCTCTATTCCTTGTAAAAATGAAAAATGTTGATCTAAAACGACATCTTGTTGGAAAAAAAAAATTATTTTTCATTTTCATGGCTTAATTCTAATTAATTCAGCAAAAAACCTTTGGGATCAAAATTTTCACTATACCCCTAGATGATTCCTCAGGGGGTGCAGTTTCCCAAATTGAGTCACTTTTTCGGTGTTTCCACTGTACTAGTACTACAGGGGCTCAGCAAATGTGACATGGCGCCCAGAAACCATTCCAAAATCCAAATGTTGCTAGTTCCATTCTGAGCCCTACCGTGTGTCCAAACAAATTTTATGGTGCTTTTTCTCCTTCAGTCTTTGTGGAAATGAAAAAAAATACCTAAACCTACATTTTCTTTGGAAAAATGTAGATTTTCATTTTTACGGCCTACTTCCAATAAGTTCTGTGAAACACCTGTGGGGTCAAACTGCTCACTATACCCCTAGATAATTTCCTCATGGGGTGTAGTTTCCAAAATGGGGTCAATTGTTGGGGGTTTCCACTGTTTTGTCTCCTCAGGGGCTTTGCAAATGCGACATGGCCTCCGCAAACCATTCCTGCTAAATTTGAGTTCCAAAAGCCAAATGGCGCTCTTTCCCTTCTCAGCCTCGCCGTGTGTCCAAACAGCCGTTTATGACCACATGTGGGGTATTGTTTTACTCGGGAGAAATTTCTTTACAAATTTGATGGTGCTTTTTCTCCTTCAGTCTTTGTGGAAATGAAAAAAAATACCTAAACCTACATTTTCTTTGGAAAAATGTAGATTTTCATTTTTACGGCCTACTTCCAATAAGTTCTGTAAAACACCTGTGGGGTCAAACTGCTCACTATACCCCTAGATAATTTCCTCATGGGGTGTAGTTTCCAAAATGGGGTTAATTGTTGGGGGTTTCCACTGTTTTGTCTCCTCAGGGGCTTTGCAAATGCGACATGGCCTCCGCAAACCATTCCTGCTAAATTTGAGTTCAAAAAGCCAAATGGCGCTCTTTCCATTCTCAGCCTCGCCGTGTGTCCAAACAGCCGTTTATGACGACATGTGGGGTATTGTTTTACTCGGGAGAAATTTCTTTACAAATTTTATGGTGCTTTTTCTCCTTCAGTCTTTGTGGAAATGAAAAAAAATACCTAAACCTACATTTTCTTTGGAAAAATGTATATTTTCATTTTTACGGCCTACTTCCAATAAGTTCTGTAAAACACCTGTGGGGTCAAACTGCTCACTATACCCCTAGATAATTTCCTCATGGGGTGTAGTTTCCAAAATGGGGTCAATTGTTGGGGGTTTCCACTGTTTTGTCTCCTCAGGGGCTTTGCAAATGCGACATGGCCTCTGCAAACCATTCCTGCTAAATTTGAGTTCCAAAAGCCAAATGGCGCTCTTTCCCTTCTCAGCCTCGCCGTGTGTCCAAACAGCCGTTTATGACCACATGTGAGGTATTGTTTTACTCGGGAGAAATTTCTTTACAAATTTTATGGTGCTTTTTCTCCTTTAGTCCTTGTGGAAATGAAAAAAAATTAGCTAAACCTACATTTTATTTGAAAAAATGTAGATTTTAATTTTCACAGCCTAATTCCAAAAAATTCTGCAAGAAACCTGTGGGGTCAAAATGCTCACTATACCCCTACATAATTTCCTCAAGGGGTGTAGTTTCCAAAATGGGGTCACTTGTTGGGGGTTTCCACTGTGTTGTCCCCTCGGGGGCTTTGCAAATGCGACATGGCCTCCGCAAACCATTCCTGCTAAATTTGAGCTCCAAGAGCCAAATGGCGCTCTTTCCATTCTAAGCCCTGCCGTGTGTCCAAACAACCGTTTATTACCACATGTGGGATATTGTTTTAATCGGGAGAAATTGCTCTACAAATGTTGTGGTGCTTTTTCTACTTTAGTTCTTTTGGAAATGAAAAAAAATTAGCTAAACCTACATTTTATTTGAAAAAATGTAGATTTTAATTTTCATGGCCTAGTTCCAAAATTTTTGCAAAAAAACTGGCCGGTCAAAATGCTTGCTACACCGCTAAATAAATTCCTCGAGGGGTGTAGTTTCCCAAATGGGGTCACTTTTGGGGGGTTTTCACTGTTTTAGTTCCACAAGACCTGTTCAAAGCTGACATGGTGCCTAAAATATATTCTAATAAAAAGGAGGCCCAAAATCCACCAGGTGCTCCTTTGCTTCTGAGGCCGGTGCTTCAGTCCAGTAGCACACTAAAGCCACATGTGAGATATTTCCTAAAACTGCAGAACCTGGACAATAAATATTGAGTTGCATTTCTTGGGTAAAACCTTCTGTGGTACAAAAAAATGGATTCAAAATGAATTTATGGAAAAAAATAATGAACTTTGTAAATTTCACCGCTACTTTTCCTTAATTCCTGCGCAATGTCTAAAGGGTTAAGAAACTTTCTAAATGCTGTTTTGAATACTTTGAGGGGTGCAGTTTTTAAAATGGGGTGACTTATTGGCGGTTTCTAAATATATCTAAGGACCTCAAAGCCACTTCACAACTGAACTGGCCCCTGTAAAAATAGCATTTTGAAATTATCTTGAAAATGTGAGAAATTGCTGCTAAAGTTCTAAGCCTTGTAACGTCCTAGAAAAATAAAATGATGTTCAAAAAACGATGCCAATCTAAAGTAGACATATGGGGGATGTTAGTTAGCAACATTTTTGTGTGGTATAACTGCCTGTCTTACAAGCAGATACATTAAAATTGAGAAAAATGCACATTTTTACAATTTTTCGCTAAATTTTGGAGTTTTTTACAATTAAATACTGAATGTATCGGGCAAATTTTGCAAGTAACATAAAGTCCAATGTGTCACGAGAAAACAGTCTCAGAATCGCTTGGATAGGTAAAAGCATGGCACTTCTTGGGGCGTTTTTAGAGCTGATTTACCATTGACACTATGAAAAACACCTAAAAAAAAGCCTAGAAAGAAGCTTCAAATGAAAAAAAGCTTTATTTTCATCTTAAAAAAACAGCTTGAAATCAGAGTCTGTTTTCCCTTAAAAACAGCTCTGTAAATGTCTTAGTACCTGTAAACATACCCTTATACTTTGGTACATTCTTTTTTACTGGAGTGTCACTATGTATAGAATTAGACGATTGTGAATTCTTGCTTATAAATGACAACTGTGGGGTTTTTTAGTTTTTTTTTTTTCTGGTACATTCATTCCTTTGAGACATTCAATTACTTCTATCTGTTCATGTAAACCTGTTTATTAATCCAGGGCCCATCATCGCTCAAGAAATCATCCCATCTAGTATAACTGCTGTTTTTCCCCCCACCCTCCACCTTGGTGCCCCTTTATCTTGGCTATCTAGCATTTTATCTTTGGCACACTTAGATCCAGAAGACCCCATGCACTCTGCTAAATCCTTTGTTTGCTTAACTCTTTAGCCTATATTTAGTATTTCAGTATGTCAATAAGGTTAATTTGTTGTTATAGCCTCTTT
The DNA here is from genome assembly GCF_050947455.1 of Rhinoderma darwinii. Lineage (NCBI taxonomy): Eukaryota > Metazoa > Chordata > Amphibia > Anura > Rhinodermatidae > Rhinoderma > Rhinoderma darwinii. The sequence continues at coordinate 13,528,001 of NC_134696.1, read as the reverse complement.
GTGGGAACAATTGTGATCATCTGGTATATCACAAGGTATTATGAGGTACCAGATGGTACATCACGAGGTATTATGAGGCTTGTGGATTTTTGCATTATATCAACATTGTGATAAAGTTAAATATATAACATATAACTGTGGGCTTTCCTTGAGGAGATCATTGTTACTTAGCATTGATATTAAGAATCTTAATTCATGAACCTGAGATTCTTTAAAAGGATTTCTTAAGCTGCCCATACACTTGAGGTAGTTTTCGGCCAACAGCTTTTCCTCCCGACAACCCTATACACGTGCATGCGTTTTTAACAGATAGAAGTGAGAAAGCCGCTGCCACATTCCTCTGGTACAGGCTTATCTATTTGCAAACTAAAGGATCAGACATGTTAAAATTCATCATGCCCAACCCTTCTCTCCACCAACATCTGCCGTCAGGGGACACCGACATTTACATAAGATAGTCGACCTACATCTAATCTGTATGGCCAGCCATAGGGCTCACACACAAGCGCATTTTATGTCTCTGTTTTGTAGAGAGGTGAAATAAGCCTTATATAGAGGTGCATGGGGCCTTTACTGTACCTATTTTTTTTATACAATGTAATATGTAGATTGTATAAGGATACAGAATCAGAATCAGTTGACCATAGCAAACAACTGGATCACAGCTGTACTTTTCCATGGCAGTGATAGGTGAAATCTAAATGTTGCTATGGGCAACTGCTGCAACGGAACCGAGCTCAGTACATATATACAGCACCAGAACCAAGCTCAGTACATATATACAGCGCCAGAACTCAGCTCAGTGCATATATATGTAGTATGCGACTGGCACAGGGTAAACGGCGCAGGCCCGATATGGAAGCTGGAGATATGTCTTAAATGGGCTTTCGTCCTTGTTAACGGGCCTACTGTAACTTTCCCACTTTTCCTTGGGCTAAGCGCACACCAGTGACTCTAGTTCTCGGTATCTACTCCTGTCCAGTTGGTGTGTGAGCTCTTCTTGGTGGTTAAGTGCAAATTAAAGACAGGAGGCTGTAATAAAGTGGAACAATTAACTCACGGTTCCTTTACTTTTCCGTAACTTGTAAAACTCTTCAGATTTGGAGGCACTTAGTTCTTATAATAAACAATCTTTCATCATTGGGCTTGTAATTCTGGAGCTGAAGTTGGATACTACTAAGTGTCAAATAGTCTACACAAAAAACAATGTGAACGTTCCTAAAAAAAACAACTGATAAGCCAGGCCGGAAGCCTAAGGCCTAATCATACATGGAAGTTGTCAAAAACGAATAAGTCAGGCCGGAAGCTTCTGACTTAGACGTGGCTATGAGACCCAAATAAAATGTTTCCTCACAGACTTCTATTCTGTTCTCCTCAGAGACCAGCACATATTGTATTCCTTGCATTCCCTGTCGAACGCCTACGACTTTGCCACAGAAAGGGGAAAAAATTATATAACTTTAGCTCCTTCCTCCTTCCAAAGCAATCTCCTGGTCATACTACCTAAGTATTGGGGAAAACCCTTTAATGTTCCAGCCTCAGATGGTAAGGCCCAGGTGTTCAAAGATACAATTGAATTTACATTTAAAGTAGCAGTACACAAAAAGTACAAGTTCCTTATAAAACACCATAAAACGTTGTAAAACATATTATAATTGCAATGAATATTTAGTAGTGTTTGGTGGGACACTACATATACAGCACTAGAATCAAGCTCAGTACAAACATTGAGGACCAGAACGAAGCTCATTACACATATATAGTACCAGAAAAAATACAGCTCAGTACAATAATTTGCAAAGGAAGGTTAACCTTAACCATAATTTGTATGAAGTAAAACTACAGCTTCCAGAATAGGCTGAACAATGGTAAGGATTTTCTGTGTCTAATAAAGATAGTGCCACACAATGTGGCACCCTAAAAGTACAGTAACACACACACACACACACACACACACACACACACACAGTGCCCCCTAAAGATAGCGCCTAACTTTGTGCTACCTAAAAGTGAAGTGGCACACACTGTGCTCCCTGAAGATAAAGCACCATACACACAGTGGCCCCTGAAGATAGTGCCACACACTGTGCCCCCTGCATATAGTGTTACACACATAGTGGCCCCCTGAAAATACAGCACCAGAAACGTAATGCCCCCTGAAGATATAGCCTGACTCTGTGGCTCCTAAAAATGAAGTGCAACATGCTGTGCTCCCTGAAAGTAAAGCACCACACAGTGTCACGTAAAGGCGAAATGCCACACAAACAGTGCTCTTAAAGCAAGTGAAACAAACTTATCTGTCCCTGTACTCTTGCTGTCATACAGCAATGCAGGCCTGGCCTCTTCTAGTCAAGCGGAACTATGCAGAAACAGCGTCAGCGGCATGATTACATCATCACACCATCTGTATTACAAACAAAGTAGGGAACTGCTCCTGAGAAAGCCAGTTAGGGCTGTTTAATTGTAATCCCTCTACTCTCTGGTTCCACAAACCAGCTGTCATTTTAACAACCGGTAAGGGAGAACTGGGAAGAACCTAACCCTGTGGGTAAGGCTTTGGATGTTGTATATCTAGATTTTTCTAAAACATTTGATGCAGTTCTACCTAAACAGTTGGTACATAAAATAAAAATGCTGGGACAGATGGAAAATATGTGTATTTAGGTTAATATTTGGGAAGGGCAGGAACAAAGGGTGGTCATTTATAAACTATGCAAAGGTTGGGTCAAGATTGTTAATGCATACCTACCAATTGTCCCATTTGTCACGGGATTGTATCACGAAACAGAACTCAAAAGGAGAAGGGCTTATTCAAATGAGCCAAAAATGGGAATTTCAAGAAGGTTTTGTGGTCATTTCTGGGCAAATCAGGGCTAGAGCTTAAAATGTCCCATATAAGAAATTTTAAATGTTTGGAGGAATGTGATTGGTGTTTTATAAGGGTCAGTAATAGGGACTATTTTTTTTTGTATGTTTATAAGCCATCTTGTAGATAACATACAGAGTAAAACTTCAATACGTGCAGATTATACTAACCTAGGGAATTTGTAGAGCATTTTATTAATTTTCTTAATTTGTGTCCATTACGCTATATATTTGTCCCAAAGCTGTATACTTCTGAACCGGGGTGCGCCGATATCCCAAGAAGGCTGTCCAGTCAAAAACAAGAGGGAGATGGTGGAATACACAGGGGTATGAGAGTTGGTGAAGCGGTCCGATAGGAAACCCAGAGAACTTTCTATTCAGGATAAACATGTAGTTTTTTATATTGTTGTAGTGGACATTACTGATAAAGATAATTTATGTTATATTATATGTTGAAGACTGATATTTATTTTTAATAAAATTTTTATTTATATTCTTATTTTTTGATTGATTGTTTTCATTTTTTTTTTTTTGTTTCGGAGCGCCGGGTCTTATATTGATTTTGTACACTATAGAAGTTTATAAAAGTAGAATTGCTCAGTCTTCAGTATGAAGGTGTATCATGTACCTATGGGGCGTATTTAATATAAATACTTTAAAGAATACAAAGAGTTCTATGTTAGTTGTTTGATAATTGTTATAAATAAAAAAATATATATTTAAAAATGCACCAAATTTATTAAGAGTTGTCCGCAAATCACGTTACCTCCATATTCAAGCATTCAGGAGGAGGTTTGCAGATCTGACCCGTAGAAGACAATACACATTGGGGTAACTGGCGGTCAGTGTTAGATGTTAAGCCGCCCAGTCACACCATCTGCACCCAGACTACAAGGAGCGCCAAGCCACCAAGGTTCTAATAAGACCGCATGGAGTACCCAGTCATACAGCCCATAACCCATTACCAGACTGCACTCATAGAGAATTGTGAGCATAGCACTACTGTGCAGTAGCATGGCAGTATAGATAAGGAGACTCCATCCTCTCAGCTTGTTGGGAGACTGACAAAGAGACAATTTTATATTTTATTTTGTTTTTGTCTCTTTGTTACTTTAACAATAAAATTGGTTTGTTTATTTAAAGATCATTATTTCTCTATGTGAATTTATTATAACACAAGTTCCCATGACCGGCTCATGAATATAATAAGTCATCATGTGATAAGTTATTCTTAGTAACACACTTTGTAAATTGAATCCTGGTAATTATATAAAGATCGTGTGTCCCGGTCTAGAGGTAGTCACCCCGTCTGTGATACAAGAGTAGATGATGGATTCCAGTACCCATAAGCTCTATCACGTACATGGCTTTGATTCCAGACAATCTCTGGAGCAATACTTTTCAGATAAACCTGACATGGTCTTTGGAGATGACTCCTTGAAATTTGTCATTGAAAATCTTAGACAAGTTTTCGCAGTGGGTATGTATCGTGGGTATACGTTGACATGTGTATTCTATTATTTTTAACCAGTTTTCAACAATTGAATACAAATTGAGCAAACTTTTTTTTTTGGGTTGTGGGCGATCAGAGAGGCTGAAAATACTACCCCAGTCTTAGTAACTGGAAAATCACAGGGAGCAGAGCAAAGCCCTAGTCATTATATATGATAAAGAATATAAGATGTCAGGGTTCAGTAGAGTCATTGTTTTCTCTTCTCTAACCTCAAGAACACCGGAAAACTTTTTGGCGGATGATGAGGGGTATCTCAAAAATTCTAATTGTGGGTGCAATTAACTAAATCTGCTTTTATCTGACAATTTGTGGTTTCCCAATATAAGCTGCAGTTATTTTCTGATCTCTAGAATCTACAGTTCGATATTTAATCCCTTCCCGCTGCAAGCACTTTTGACCTTGCGGACAGAGCCTTATTTTTCAAATCTGACATGTGTCAATTTATGTGGTAATAACTTTGGAATGCCATTCTGAGATTGTTCTCTCTTGACGTATTGTACGTTATGTTAGTGGTAACATGTCGTAGATACATTCAGTATTTAATTGTGAAAAACACCAAAATTTAGGGGAAAATTGGCTTTTCTCTAAATTTAAATGTATCTTTTTATAAGACAGATAGTAATACCACACAAAATAGTTGCTAATTAACATTCCCCATATGTCTACTTTAGATTGGCGTTATTTTTTGAACATCCTTTTATTTTTCTAGGACGTTTAGAACTTTTGTCTAAATTTCTTACAGTTTCAAGAAAATTTCAAAAAGCTATTTTCACAGGGACCAGTTTCGTTGTGAAGTGGCTTTGAGTGGCCTATATAATACAAACCCCAATTTTAAAAACTGAAAAGTATTAAAAACAGCATTTAGAAAAGTTTATTAACCCTTTAGGCATTTCACAAGAATTAAAGATAAGGAGAGGTGAAATTTACAAATGGTTTTTTTTTTGCAGAAATTCATATTTAATCATTCTTTTTCTGTACCACAGAAGTTTTTACCAGAGAAATGCAACCTAATATTTATTGTCCAGATTCTGCAGTTTTTACAAATATACCAAATGTGACCATAGTAGGCTAATGGACTGAAACACAGGCCTCAAAAGCAAAGGCGCACCTAGTGGATTTTGGGGGTCTTCATTTTATTAGAATATATTTAAGGCACCATGTCAGGTTTGAGGAGGTCTTGTGATGCCAAAACAAAGGAAACACGCCCAAAAGACCCAATTTTGGATACTACACCCCACAAGGAATTCATCTTGGGGGTAGTGAGCATTTTGACCCCACAGGTGTTGCATTGATTTTATAAGAGTTTGGACGTGAAAATTAAAAAAAATATTTTTTTACAATAAGATGTTGTTTTAGCAAAAAAAAAAAAACAAAACGTTGTCCACATGGAATAAAGAAGAAAAAGCCCCCTAACATTTGTAAAGCAACTTCTCTGGAGTAAGGAAATACCTTATATGTAGGCATAAATAGTTTCACCATGTCACTTTTGCAAAGCTCCTAACGTACAGTGGAAACTACCCAAAAATGTCTCAATTTACGAAACTACACCCCTTGAGCAATTCATCTCAAGGTGTAGTGAGCATTTTGACCCCACAGGTGTTTCATAGATTTTATTAGAATTTTTAGAGTGAAAATAAATAATTCCTTTTTCTTCAATAAGACTTAGCTTTAGAATTTTTCCCTAGATATGCCATTTCAGTGGAAAATATGTCATGCCCAGCTTGTGCCACTGGGGACACACACCCCAAAAATTGTTAAAAGGGTTTTCCTGGGTATTGTGATGCCATATATGTGGAAGTAAACAGCTGTTTGGGCATGCTGTAGGGCTCATTATGGAAGGGAGCACCATTTGGCTTTTGGAGAGTGGATTTTGCTTGGTAGTAGTTTCGTTTGAGTATTGCTGCCGTTTTGATTTATAATGTGGGGGTACATGTAAGCTGTGCAGAGTACATCAGGTGGTATAATAATGGGGTTAAATAATCCATAGATGTGTGTTACGCTGTGAAGCAATCCTTTCTGCACAGGCCGGTGTCACACTGATAAATGGTGTACTTTCTTTCCCCCTTTTGTTCCATACTTTGCACCATTGCAGTTTGGGGAATTTTGCTGGGAAAGTGTTGTCCTGGTATAATACGGGCACCCTCGCTTCCAGCAGACATGTTTGGACAATCCCCTTCCTGGTTCCCTAATTTTAGGGCCTTGATTAATCGCCTCTTGAAATAGAAGAAATGTTCCCCTCGGGCCTGCACAACTGAATATTTTCTCTTTCATGACTTTAGGGAGCCTTAACTAATTTTTTTTTTTTATAGACATAGTGGTATGAGGGCTGTTTTTTTTCGCGGGTTGAGCTGCAGTTTTAATTGGTACAGTTTTGGGGTACATACGACTTTCTGATCACTTTTTATCCCATCTTTTAGGAGGCAAGGTGACCAAAAAACATAAATTTTGCTTTTTTATTTATTTTATCTATTTTTTTATACAGCGTTCACCATGCGTTATAAATTACATGTTAACTTTATTCTGCGGGTCAGTACGATTCCGACGATACCTAATTTATAGCACTTTTTTATGTTTTACTACTTTTTGCACAATAAAATTACTTTTGGAAAAAGAATGTATTTATTCTGTTACCATGTTGTGAGAACCATAACATTTACATTTTTAATCGACGGAGCTGTATGAGGGCTTCTTTTTTTCGAGATGAGCTATAGTTTTTATAGGAACTATTTTTGGATGCATGTGACTTTTTGATCACTTTTTATTCCAATTTTTGTAGTGCAAATTGACCAAAAAACCGAAATTCGGGCATTGTTTTTCATGTTTTTTTTTTGTTACGCCATTCACTGAATGGAATAAACAACATCATATTTTTATCGTTCAGGCCGTTACGGTTGCAGCGATAGCAAATTTGTGTGGTTTATTTATTTTTTTCATTAATAAAGGACTTGAGGGAAAAAGGGCGACTTCTTTTAACTTTTTTTTTTTACACTTTTTTTTAGTCCCACTAGGGGACTTGAAGGTCCAACTGTCTGATTTTTTTTTTTAATACATTGCACAACCTATGTAGTGCAATGTATTATATATGTCAGTCTTTCACTGATAGCAAGCCGATTAGGCTTCGCCTCTGAGTGGGCCCTAATTGACTTCCATAATGGCAGCGCAGTAGGTCATTGTTAGGCCTCCTGTTGCCATAGCAGCAGTCAGCAGCCCTGTGATCGCATGCAGGGCTGCCGATCTGCTACCAAGTCCTAAGATGCAGCGATTGCATTTGATCGCTGCATCTAAGGGGTTAATGGCAGAAATCGGAGCTAGCTCCAGTCCCTGCCATTACAGGTGGATGTCATCTGTAACATACAGCTGACAGTCACTGCTGATAACGCCGGCTCAGCTCCTGAGCAGGAGCCATCTTGCCGTCGGCTACTGAAGCCTTGTAGGCCCCGCCGCCTGGTGGGTCCTAGAAGGCTTCCATACTAGGCAGATCAGGAGGCCAGTATTAGGTTTTTACTTGGAATTGCAGCCACGGCACCCCGGCAATTTCATTGCTGCTGTGCCGATGAGCTGCAAACACCTTAAATGCAGCGATCGATTTTGATCGCTGCATATAAGGGTTTAATGTCGGGGATTGATGCTGACTTCGGTCCCCGCCATTACAGCAGGATGTCAGCTGAGCATACCCTTACTGTGTCTTATCTGTGGTGTCACATAAGACTGCTGACTGCAGGTAACGTCAACTGTATTATCTGTACTCAAAGAGTTATCACTGTGTGTTATCTGTGGTGTTACATAGGACTGCAGGTAACATTTACTGCATTATCTGTACTGTGTGTATATATGTGCCTGTATGCATATATATGGGTCTTTATGTGTGCATATGTCTCTGTGTTTGTATGTGTATATGTGTATCTGTGCATGTATACATGTGCCTGTGTGTCTATATATATGCCTAAATGTATTTGTATATGTGCCAGTATGTGTGTGTATATATGTCCACAAGGGAGAAAAGAAAACCTGGACCGCACATCCACTTGCTATACTTTATCTATTTGCGTTTTAGCAAAATAAAAATGTACGAACATGAGGTTCTTAGTAAACATTTTGATCAAACTGTATAAGCCACTTGCCACTTCACGGCGACCTCTTTCAAGTGGGTCCCTACTCTACAAAGTGTAGTATCCCATAGCAATTAATGCCGCTGCAACTCAACACCTGAAGAGGGGCAAACCTGGAGACCAACAGCATTCATGCTGCCAGTCTAAGCCACCTTGGCTCTGGACAACGTCCCCCCAGAAATACAGCACCACAGCAACAAAAAATCACCACACAACACCACAAAAAATTAACAGATGGACAAAGCTCACATTTCCTTATAGTCTCAGGGGCCAAACTGAGAACAAATAGGTAGAAATCTTTTTAATATGCCGTCTCCTGCTATTTAAAAACACCTGGGCCAAATCGGGGTGGAGTGCTTGAATGCCACAAAAATGAGACGGGGTCAAAACCGTATATGGCCAGACAGCCCAGTCCATTGAGGGAACCTAGGGCTGTCTGACCATATTTCCTGTTGTTAGGGCATACTGAGGTATACCCTAACAACTGCCTGTATACAATCAGTACACAGGCTAATGTACTGGCATATAGATATATGAAAACTGGAGTGAAACTGCTTTTTTTCAGAATTTTTGCCAAAGTAAAAATGTACATAAATTAAACGATAATGTAAATGTACCAAAAACTGGCACGTACATAAAGTACAACTCGTCCCGTCTCATACAGCTACGTCGGAAAAAAAACATAAAAACGCTATGAGGGAAATATAAAAAAAATGTTCTGTCCTCAAGGCCAAAATTGTCCGTGTCCTTAAGTGGTTAACACATATTGAAAACTTTTGGATTTTTCTAGTTACGGCCCTATGATCCTCCCTTCTCCTTTTATTTCCTCTTACTACAAGAACTACCTCAGATGATTGCAATCTTCCCCTTCTAAAAACATTGATGTCATCAATTTATAGAACAGTTGAGGATTATTACATCTCTTTTTTAGAACTTGGGGTATTGGATACCAATCTTTACATAGTTTGCTAGAAGAGACACAGACATATGTCCTTGTTTATCCACAAAATCTATAAAGATTCAACATATTAGATGTTTCAGTAGCCAAACATTTTTTTCTACAGGTCATATTAATGGAGACATCTTGATTGACATCAGTATTGGTTCATTTGTTCATCATCTATATTCAGCCTGTGAGTTTTTTGAAAACATCCTAGTGCTGAAGGTCAGTAACAGATGCATCATGGAGCTGAAGAGATGGGTGGACGACCGTACAGGAGCATTTAATTGGGGCCACACATCAACACTTCAAGAGAAAGAGGAAAACAGGTGATATATTTGTGCAAATATGAAGAGAAAAACCACTGACATTGTGATTGTTGCTTCTTATACAACAAATATAAGGGGAGATGGGGCAAAGATCCAGGAAAACGTTTATTCTGTTAGAACTCAAGTCAAAACGTAACATTTTTATTACCCACTTAGTTGAATATTCTTATACAAGTTAATTCTGGAAAGACACAGCATAATGCCTTATTCACACGAGTGTTGAATACGTCCGTGTGATGGCCGTTAAAACAATAGCCGTCACACGGACGCATGTTTTTCAATGGGGCCGTTCACAGGGCCGTTGTTTCAATGGATTGTGTGAAGGGTCCGTTGAAAAACATTTCCTATTATCTTCCATTTTCACGGATCCTTCCATAGGCTCACTTCTATGGGGATCAGTGAAAACAGGACCCGCGCCGGGTCACCTAGAACGTGAAAAATGACCAGTTTCCCCATGCCCATATGAATCTAGCCTAAGTCTGACACTTGGTTCAACAATCTTGAATGATTTCAAGCTATACCTCTAGTATTGCAGTTCAATACTCCAGTGCTAAGCACTGAGCCACCATGTTAATGTGTAACAATCACTTTCCTTGTATTTTTTTACTTTCCAGTGATCAGTTTCAGGACCAGGAAGCAAAACTGAGATCAGCCCTTCAACATGTTGTGAAATACGACCTGGAGAAAGAGAATATGACAGACCCGCTGGTCTTACCACTAGCCGATTGTGTCATCAGTGTTTGGCTTCTGGGTGTTGTCAGCAAAGATCAAGATGAATACATCAAAAATATGAGGAAGTTCTCTAGGCTGCTGAAACCTGGAGGACACCTCATAATAATTGGGACTTTAGGTGCAACATATTTCACAGTTGGAAAAGACAAGTTCCAAGTTATTCCATATGATGAGGATTTTATCAGGAAAGCTCTAGTTGGAGAAGGCTTTATCATTGATTACTGTAAGGTCAAGGAGAGAACGGCTGTCAGTGACCTTATTGACTATAAGGCCGTCATATTTATTGCAGCTCACAAGGAGAAGTAGGTTGAAACTTACAAAATCTGCATGTCATTACTTTATCTGTTCAGCTTAAAAAATAGATCAGTAATCAAAAAGAAGCTTCCTTAGTGCAGAATAGAATAGCATAAAAATAATTGTTCTTTTTGGGACTTTGTCCTGGACTGGTCCTAAATAATATTGCCGTGACCGAGTCTGATCATCTGGGACATCATGGGAATCTGAAATCATGGAATCAGTTGCTTTCTCATTGTTGTTCTGTTTCGTATCTGCTTTATATAATTAGTGTAATAAAGCGAAGCATGGAGCATTTAACTGTTTGTGTTCTTGAATAGGGGGGTGGGGATTTCCTGCTCTATATGTTTTACAGACCTTGAATAATAAAATGAAACTTACAAACTTTAAGACAAAACAATATAATAATCCACAAGGATTTTGCTCTATGATTTCATTTACTTAGATATTTTTTAGAGGAACCTGTTAATTTGTTTATCTAGAATCTAGTTCACAATTTTATTGCTTAAAAATAATTTTTCAGAACATTATCACCTATCCTGTAAATAGATGATAATTTATGAGTCTGGGAAAACCCCTTTAAGGAGATTTGTATCTGTTAATCAGGAAAACGGATCTCAGAATTCTATAAGGATATAATATTAAATGATTTGGCACAGAACTTTGGACCAATTTATATAAAAAAATACAAAACGGTTCAAATGCATAAAAACGCTATTTTTGAGCAAAAACATTGTGACTTTTGAATTTTTACGCCACCTCCGCCATTTTTTTAAATAAAGTGGGCATAGTTCAGTAGAAGGGGGTGGCCAGAGGCCCTGTACATTTACTATAGTTTCTTCCAGAAACTGGAGTAAATTAAAGCACAAATCTTCCCCAGCTCGCAGCTAAAATAGATTTGAAATTTTGGTGCAGGGACATACAAATGGTATGCACCTCTTAATAAATGAAGTGTATTTTATTTCAGTGCTCCTCATATTAGACTTGTCACATAAAACACCAGTCTTACTAAATTCCCTCATTATCTATTTTATATTTTTCTGTTCCTTACACTTCTTTAAGGAGTTGTCCATAGACTCTATTAGGGAATTCTGAGTTAATATAGTGAGGTCCCCTGTTCAGAATCCTGTCCTGTCCTGCATTACACAGATAACACATTGATATAATTGGACACTCTGCAATGCTTAATTTACCCAGTGGTGGCGCTGCAGGGAAACTAAACACTTACATCTAGGTTTCTCATAAATTACAGCTGGGGTCTCGGCAGGGGGTCACTTTGTGTTCTGTTTGTTGTTACAGGACCCTTCTAACAAGTAGGGATTTTTTTCAAAGAGGAGAACTCCATTAGTATATACAGCCTGCACATAAGTAGAATTTAAAGAGAATATGATTTTACTATGAATTTTTTGTAAAGCAATTAGTTAATTTGTTGTTATAGCGGCTTTGTTTCTGGAACCTTTTCTTGTACTGATAATAGTTCCGGGAACTCGTGTGATCATCTGGGACATTATGGGGTATTATGAGGCTTCTGGCTATTTGCATTATAATATCATTGTGATAAAGATAAAGATATAACATATAACTGTGACTTTCCTTGAGGAGATCATGTGACTTGTCTGCTCCTGAGCATAGGTATTAAAAATCTTGATTTATGAACCTTAGATTTCTCTTGAATCCAAGACACAGAAAGTTAAAATGAAATGACAAAAAATATTAGCTGTTTCATACGATAGAATTTAGAGGTTGAAAAGAGGTAAAAGGAAATTATTTTTCAACATAAGCTACGACCATTTTTTACAGGTCCTGCAATAAATGTGCCTTGTATCCCCTAATTTATAAAATATAGTGCAGAAAAAAAAAGAACATGAAGCAGTTGTCTATATCAACCAATCAGATCACAGCTGTATTTTTCCAAGGCAGTGATAGGTCAAATCTAAATGTTGCTATGGGCAACAGCTGCATCCGAAATAAGCTCAGTACACATATACAGCACCAGCACAAATACGGCTCAGTACAGAGATAATTTTCAAAGTCAGGATAACTCAGACCATAATTTGTACGTCATGAAACTACAACTCCCAGCATGGGCTGAACAATGGTAACGATTTTCTGTACCCTCTGAAGGTAGTGTCACAAACTACCCAGTGTAGTTAGTGCCACGCACTGTGCTCCCTGAAAATACTGCACCACACACACACACACACACACACACACACACACACACACACACACACACACACACACACTGTGCCCACTGAGAAAGAGCCTGCCTCTGTTCCCCCTAAAAGTAAAATGCCACACACTGTGTTCCTTGAAGGTAAAGTACCATACACACTGTGCCCCCTACAGATAGTGCCACACACATAGTGCCCTATGAAAATACAGCACCACATGTACAATGCCCCTCAAATATAGAGCCTGACTCTGTGCCCCCCAAAAACGAATTGTCACATGCTGAAAGCGAAGGACCACACAGTGCCCACTAAAGATGAAGCGACCCCAAATTGAGTAAAGAAAACTTATCTGTCCCCGTACCCTTGCTGTGATACAGCGATGCAGGACTGGCCTACTTTAGTCAAGCGGGACAGTGCTGGAACTACGTCAGCGGCGCGATTAGGTCATCGCATATTTTGTATTACAAACAATACAGGTAACAGATGGTCTCCTTGCTACCGAGAATGCCAGTTAGGACTATTCAATAGTATCTGAGTCCTAAAAGAGACAGTTTTAGGACTGGATTAGGATCCCTCTACCTCCCTGTTCCACAAACTAGCTGTCATTTTAAAATCCGGTTAGGGAGAATTGGGTAGAACCCAACCTTGTAAGTAATGCTTTGGATGTTGTATATCTAGATTTTTCAAAAGCATTTGTTGCAGTTCCACCTGAAAAGCTTGGCACATAAAATAAGAATGGTGGGACAGATGGAAAATGTGTGTAGTTAGGTTAATATCTGGGAAGGGCAGAAACAAAGGGTGGTTATTTATGAACTATACTAATCTTGAGTCAAAATTTGCATACCTACTGTAACGTCTATGGCCACGGTCTGTCGTTCTAACTTACCCCTTGAAGAATGCGGCCATGGACGTCCTGCTGCAGTGCTGCGTCGTCGCCCTGTGAAGCGCCGGTGCTCACTTCCGGGTATCGAGCCTGTCTCCCTGGAAATACATCATCATCAACTCCTGAATTCCTGGACTATAAGAGGGTCACCGCCCTTCTTATCCTCGCCTAGGCGTTGCTGTTGTTTCCCTTAGTCTGTCTTGCAAATGGTCTCCTAAGTGTCTTCCATCTTCCCAGTGTTCCCTGTACCTGTATCCTGTTTCCCGTGCTATCAGTACCATCCTGGTCTACTGTCGTGCTGAACTGTTGTCGTGTTTTACTGCATCTCCACGCCTGTTCTGCTGCACCACGCCTGACGTCTACCTGCTGCCTGGTCCCAGCCGAGCCTGCCTTGCTACTGCCTACATTGCCTCAGGTACCCTTTTTTGAACTATAGACTCTGTACCATACCTGTTTGGCCAGCTCCGTGGTATGGCCCAGTGGATCCACACCCCGCCCCGTGACAGTAAGCTCAGGCCATGGACTCCGCTGGTCAATTTAAGGGCATGTCACCCTCTCAAGCCATGCATGCGGACATGCAGTATCTCCGAACAAGACAGGATCAACTTCTTGTGCCAGTGGACTCCATGGCGCAGCAGCTAGGGGCGCTAGCTGCTTCCATTCCTGCCTCTATACAAGCTCCTCCGACCGACCCTTCTGCTACATCTCCTGGTGTTTCCGGTTCAGATTCTCGGTTCCCGCTGCCGTTACCTTCTTGGTTCCATGGAGATGCAAGTACGTGCAGGGAATTTCTGAACCAATGCTATATCCATTTTTTCCCTGCACGCCCGAGCATTTCCGTTGGACGGAACCAAGATCGCCTTCATGATGTCTCTACTTGCTGGCAAGGCCCTGGCAGGGGCGAACCCAATCTGGGAACGACAGGGTCCAGAGACTCGAGACTTACAGGGGTTTGTGCGGTTGTTCCGTACTGTTTTTGAGGAGCCAGGATGTGTCTCGTCGGCAGCCACGGCTATCTATAACCGTCGCCAAGAGGACACCTCTGTGGGCGAATACACCATCCAGTTCTGGACCCTGGCAGGAGAGCTGTCCTGGAACAATGAGGCCTTGGTGGCATCCTTCTGGCATGGTCTGTCGCCCAAGATCAAGGACGAACTTGCTGCCCGAGACCTACCACCTGCCTTGGACAACCTGATTCTGCTGGCTTGTCGGGTAGATATAAGGCTCAGGGAGAGGTCTCATGACGTGCAACTGGAGAGACGACTTCATTGATTGGCGCCCAACTTTCAACAACCCCTCTTGCCTTCATCTAATGCTACGCCTGAGGTGCCGATGCAGGTGGATCGCCAAAAATTTCTCTGTACAGAAGAAACAGCGCAGGCGCACCTCTAGACTCTGTCTGTATTGCGGCCTCGCTGGCCATGTCGTGCGTCTGTGTCCACAGAAACCAAAAAAAAACAACGCCTAGGTTTGATTGGGCGCTACTGCATTTAATCGTGAACTCTCTTCCAAACTGTTTATTGCCGTGACCATCGTCCCTGGCGAGAGGCTCCATCCAGGTTTCGGCCTACCTTGTCGCTGGCTCTGCAGCTAATTTCATTTGTCAAGACCGTGTGGAACTTCTCCAGTTGCCCACTGTTCGCCTGGAAAGGCTGTTTCCGTGACCAAGCCATTGAAACTTCAAGTGGGAGCTCTTCACACTTAGCTCATCTCCCTGTTTGTTCTTCCCAATGCCGTCAGCCCCATGCTGCTGGGTTTGCCTTGGCTCCGTTTTCACGCCCCAGTCCTGGATTGGAACTCCGGAGAGGTTCTCCAGTGGGGCCCCAAGTGTCTCGACCGCTGTCTGGGTCATATCCATACACCGCAGCCTTCTCCGCATCAGTCATTGGCAGGGTTGCCACCCTGTTTCTCTCAGTTCGCTGATGTCTTCAACAAGAAGGAAGCAGAGACTTTGCCGCCTCATCGTCCATATGATTGTCCGATCGACTTGGTTCCTGATTCATCTCCTCCTCGCAGTAGAGTATACCCTCCCTCCCTGCCAGAGACTCAGTCTATATCGACCTACATTAAGAAGAATCTGGAGAGGGTCTTCATTCGTAAATCCTCATCCCCGGCCGGAGCCGAGTTCTTCTTTGTCAAGAAGAAAGATGGATCCCTCCGTCCCTGCATTGACTACCGAGGCCTCTATCGGATCAGGATGAAAAACAGGTACCCTTTGCCTTTCATTTCGGAACTGTTCGATCGCATACAGGGGGCAAAATTTTGTTCTTAACTGGACTTGCGGGGGGCCTACAACCTGATTCGGATTCGTCAGGGTGACGAGTGGAAGACCGCATTTAATACTCGTGATGGGCACTATGAATACCTAGTGATGCCCTTTGGCCTGTGTAACGCCCCCGCGGTGTTTCAAGAATTTGTCATTGACATTTTTCGTGATCTGTGTTGTGGTGTATCTCGATGAAATAGTGATTTTTTTTCCCCCAGATCCAGTAACTCATCAGAGTCATGTCCGCCACATGTTGCTTCGTTTAAGGGAGAATCATCTTTACGCCAAGCTGGAGAAGTGCATGTTTGAAAAAAGATCTCTTCCCTTAATGATTTTACTGGTGAAAAAAAAAAGTTCAAAAAACCCCCCTTAACCCATTTTCCTCTGAAGCAATGTAAAAATAAAAAAAATAAACAAAATTGGTATTGCTGCGTCCATAAAAGTGTAAAATATTACAATATAGCATTATTTAATGTGCACGGCGAACACAGTAAATAGAAAAATGTAAGCCGCCAGAATCGCTGTTTTTTGGTCAACATAGCAGTGAAAAAAAATATAATAAAAAGTGATCAAAAAGTCGTAGGTACCAAAAAAAAACCTATATAAATTTGGTATCTCCATAATCGTATTGACCAGCAGAATAAAGCTAATCTTAAAGTTAATTTGCGATTTTTCTGCACGATGAAAGATGTAAGAACGAAACCCAAATGAAAATGAAGGAATCATAGTTTTTTCAAATTCCACCCCACATGGAATTTTTTTTTTCAGTTTCCCAGTACATTTTATGGTACTTTAAATGGTGGCAATAGAAGCTACAACTCCTCCCACAAAAAAGCAAGCCTTCACACCACTCCATTGATGGAAAAATAAAAAAGTTATGGCTCATAGAAAGCTGGGAATTGCTGGAACTTTAAGGGGTTAACAATAAAATAGATTTGTTTATTTAAAGATCATTAATTCTCTATGTAAATTTATTATAACACAAGCTCCCATGACCGGCTCATGAAGATAATAAGTCATCATGTGATAAGTTATTCTTAGTAACACACTATGTAAATTGAATGCTGGTAATTATATAAAGACCTTGTGCCTCGGTCTAGAGGTAGTCACCTCGTCTTTGATACAGGAGTAGATGATGGATTCCAGTCCCCATAAGCTCTATCATGTACATGGCTTTGATTCCAGACAATGTCTTGAGAATTACTTTTCAGATAAACCTGACATGGCCTTTGGAGATGACTTATTGAAATTTATCATTGAAAATTTTAGACAAGTTTTCGCAGTGGGTATGTATCCTGATTTTATTACTCCTAAGATACATTGATATGTATATTATTATATGTTTAACTGGTTTTAAAAATTGTAAACAACTGATTTTACATTGGATTAACTTATTTTTTGGGTGTGGGAGATCAGAGAGGGCGAAAATACTGCCCCAGTCTTAGCAACTGGAAAATCACAGGGAGCAGAGAAAAACCCTAGACATTGTATATGATGAAGAATATCGGGTGTCAGGGTTTAGTAGAGTCATTGTTTTCTCTTCTCTAACCTCAAGAACCCTGGAAAACATTTTGGTGGATGATTAAGGGCATCTCAAATATTCTAATTGTGGGTGCAATTACCTAAATCTGCTGTTATCTCCCAAATTTGTGTTTTACCAGTTTCATCTACTGTTATTTTCTGATCTCTTCCAACTATTTTTGTCTATATTTTTTTAGAAACTAGAACCTGATCTCTAGAATCTACAGTTCTCTATTCAATGACAGATTTTCGTAGTAAAAAAAAAATGCACCAACAATTATTTTCTGCTCATGATACCACTAATGGCAAAAAATATATATTTTCTAGTGGGAATAGGGCAAAGTCCAGCAACTCCTCAGTTATAAAAGTTTTATTATGCCATATTAAAATAGATCCAGAAATAAAAAGTGACCTATGTGTTTCAAGCGTGCAACTCTTAGTCATAGCCAACAAATGTTAAATATTAAAATTCAGATTTTTTAACTGAGGACTAGCTGGACTTATTCACACTGGATGTTTACTTGCTGATCCTCAAGTCGTGACCTTACACCCGCACTTTGGATGATATGTTTTGGAGCTGCAGCACTTATCCATTATCTGATGTTACTGCAAGACTGGTGAGATGTATCTACTCTTGTTTTTGCACTTTAATAAAGTTTTCTTCTCATTCTCATATTTAGAGGATGTTGTCAAATTGGCATGGACATACCACAAAAAAGTCAGCATATGGTAGATAAAGAAAACAATTATGGAAGTCAGAAACCTAACTTGTCCTAAGTGAATCTTTATTCTTTGGATCTTTATTGAAACTGAAGGAACCAAAATGAAGCTTATAAATCCTTAAATAGTTGATTTAATTTTGTCAAAAAATGTTTTCAAGACAATAATGTCCACTGCTAGGATTTCTGAACCTGCATATATGGTTTTGTTGAAGATCTATTTCACCACCTATAGAACATTTGAGGACAATGAAATCTCGTTTTTAGACTTTTTGGTTTTGGAAATCCAATGTTTACATAGTTTGCTAGAAGTGATAGAGACATATGTCCTTGTTTATCTACAATATCTATCAAGATTTAACATATTAGATGTTTCAGTAGTAAATTTTATTTTTCCTGCAGGTCATATTAATGGAGACATCTTAATTGACCTCAGTCTTGGTTCCTTTGTGCATCATCTTTTTTCAGCCTGTGAGGTTTTCAAAATCATCATAGTGCTGAAGGTCAATAACAGATGCATCATGGAGCTGAAGAGATGGGTGGACGAACGTACGGGAGCATTTTATTGGGGCCACACATCAACACTTCTTCAAAAGAAAGAAAAAAAAAAAGGTGAAGTAGTTGTGCAAATATCAAGAGAAAAAACACTGTCATTGTGATTGTTGCACCTTATACAACAAATATAAGGGAAGATGTTGCAAAAACCCCTGAAAACGTTTACTCTGTTAAAACTCGAGTCAAAAGTAAAGTGGGTTTTAATTAACAAATCAGTTTAATATTCTTAACCATAGGGGGCAGTGTTACACCAGTTAATGCTTGAAAGGCACAGTATAAGCCTGACACTTGGTGCATCAGTCTTCGATTATTTCAAGTGTTACCACTAGTATTGCAAGTCAATAGTCCAGTGCTGAGCCTCCATGTTGTTGTTGACTGTGGGACAATGACTTTCTTTGTATTTTTTTGTTTTCCAGTGATCAGTTTCAGGACCAGGAAGCAAAACTGAGATCAGCCCTTCAACATATTGTGAAATACGACCTGGAGAACGAGAATATGACAGAGCCACTGGTCTTACCACCAGCCGATTGTGTCATTAGTGCTGGTCTTCTGGATGCTATCAGTAAAGATCAAGATGATTTTGTCAAGGATCATTAGCCTGTATATTGTTTGCAAAAACATTATTACTTCATATCAGTATATTCCACAAAGAATTTGAATGAAACTAAATGGAACCTGTATCAGGAACACGCCTATGGAGACACCGCCCCTGGAATGCAAGAGGAGTGTACAGATGAATTTACAGCTGATGAGAGCCAATAAGGCTTAAGCACGTCCCACATCTCTAGGGAGGAGATTTGTAGGTTCTTTGTTCAATAAAGTTTAATCTTACTTCCTACTTCACTGAGGGAGGATCTCTACCAACTTGTCTGCCTGGTATATTTCTTACATGCATGCACTCAGTTTCCAATTTACAGAGGTGGCTATTCGGTGTGAAATAACAGGGAAAAGGAAGTTTACCCTGACAATTTCATCAGATATCTGAGGAAGTATTCTAGGTTGCTGAAACCTGGAGGACACCTCATAATAATTGTAAGTTTAGGTGCAACATATTATACTGTCGGTAAAGACACGTTCCAAATTTTAACATGTGATAAGGATTTTGTTATGATAGCTCTAGCTGGAGAAGGCTTTATCATTGATTACTGTAATGTCAAGGAGAGAATGGCTGCGAGTGACATTTCTGACTATAAGGCCATCATATTTATTGCAGCTCACAAGGAGAAGTACGTTGAAGCCTACAAAGCCTGCATGTCATTACTTTATATGTCAAGCTTAACAAAAAATATCTGACAATCAAAAAGAAGTTTCCTTAGTGCAGTATAGAATAGCATAAAAATAATTGTTTGGTTCTTTTTGGGACTTTGCCTTGGACTGGTCCTAGATAGTATTGCTAAAACCGAGTCTGATCATCTGGTACATCATTGGAGTCTGAAATCTTGGGATCAGTGGCTTTCTGTTGTTCTGTTTCGTATCTACGTTATATAAAATGTTGAATAAAGTGAAGCATGGAGCATTTAACTGTTTGTGTTCTTGACTTTGGGGGACGACTACCTGTTCCGTAGATTTTACATGCCTTAATTGTCATGATCTATGGGTAAGTGGACCCACTAGGCCACTTCGCCGTAGCGGAGAGGCAGCTGGCCAAGTCACAGTCAATGCACAAGTCTATATAAGAAGTACGTAGCACGAAAGTACCTGAGATAGTCCAGACAATTGGCTAGGCTTTAGCACGGATGGAGGTTGATTTGGCAGGTTGCGCCAGACGTTGCGGATGACGTGGCGAATAATAGCAGGTGAAGCAATTTGCGCCAGACGTGGCGAATGACAGCAGGTGCAGCAGGTTGCGCCAGACGTGGTGGATGACAGCAGGATGCAGCAGATTGCGCCAGACGTGGCAGAAAACAGCAGGTACAGCAGGTTACGCCGGACGTGGCGAATGATAGCAGGAGCAGCAACTCTTATCACTAAACAGGCACAATAACACAGCACGGAATACAGGATACAGGTAGCAGGGCACGGGAACACTGTGAGCAG
This sequence comes from Rhinoderma darwinii, assembly GCF_050947455.1. NCBI lineage: Eukaryota > Metazoa > Chordata > Amphibia > Anura > Rhinodermatidae > Rhinoderma > Rhinoderma darwinii. The sequence goes on along the minus strand of NC_134696.1, from coordinate 13,507,064 downwards.
TGTAACACTAAGGGACCAGTTGCAAGACTAACATGGCAATTACAAACAACGCTTAAGCGAGGATCGAATGGTCAGGGCCCTTTTTATAGTTCAAGGTGATCAGAGCATAATAAATTAATTAATTACATATGCGCACGCTGGTTCTTTAAGGCCGGTAACCAGCGCGCGCCCCCTCTGGTGATCACTGCGGGACAGAGTGGACGCGTGTGCCAGCGTCTCCCGGGAGGGAGACTTCGGCAGGAAGAGGAGGACCTGCAGGAGGCAGGTAAGAGGAGTTTGCGGTCCGTGACCGCAGCCATAACTGTACCTCCCCCTTACGCCCCCTCTTCTTGGGTCCAGAGCGAGAGAGGATAGTAGGAGCATTGAAGTTCTCCTCTGGTGCCCAAGATCTCTCCTCAGGACCAAACCCTCTCCAGTCCACCAAATAGAAAGTCCTTCCTCCTACCCTTTTGCAGTCCAGGCTCTCCACCTCAAACACATCAGAAGAATCGCTGGAAGCAACCACAGGACCAGAAGTTTTACTGTAGCGGTTCAGGACCACAGGTTTAAGGAGGGACATGTGGAAAGAGTTGGGAATCTTGAGCGTAGGAGACAACAGAATTTTATAGGATACAGGGTTTATACTTTGCAGAATTTAAAAAGGACCAAGGAACCTGGGAGCGAATATGTGAGAACGCATCTTGAGTCTAATTTTTCTCGAGGACAGCCAGACTTTGACTCCAGGAGAGAACTGAGGAGGAACAATTCTTTTTTTGTCAGCCTGCTTTTTCATGTGGGCCACTGATTGGAGAATGGCAGCCTTAGTTTGCTGCCAGATGTGAATAAAATTCCCAAATGAAGAGTTAGCTACTGGTACTTTAGTCATGGCTGGCATAGGAAGAAAAACTTGGGGATGCTGGCTGTACACAATGTAAAAGGGGGACGAAGAAGTAGACTCACTTGTGTGGTTGTTGTACAGTTGTACCCAATTGTCATGTTGGGCGGAAACAAAATGACGAAGATAGTTCTCCAAAATTTGATTGGTCCTCTCCACCTGACCATTGGACTGTGTGTGGTAGGCAGAGGAGAAGTCCAGCTTAAAGAGGCTCTGTCACCAGATTTTCAAACCCCTATATCGTATTGCAGCAGATCGGCGCTGCAATGTAGATTATAGTAACGTGTTTTTTTTCAAAAACGAGCATTTTTGGCCAAGTTATGAGCATTTTTATATTTATGCAAATGAGCCTTTCTTAAGTACAACTGGGCATGTTTAAAGTTAAGTACAAGTGGGCGTGTATTGTGTGTGTACATCTGGGCATTTTTACTTGTTTTACTAGCTGGGCGTTGTGAATAGAAGTGTATGATGCTGACGAATCAGCATCATCCACTTCTCTTCGTCAACATCCAGCTTCTGGCAGTGCACAGACACACAGCGTGTTCTCGAGGGATCACGCTGTGACGTCACTTCCTGCCCAGGTCCTGCATCGTGTCGGACGAGCGAGGACACATCGGCACCAGGCGACAGAGGCTACAGTTGATTCTGCAGCAGCATCAGCGTTTGCAGGTAAGTCGATGTAGCCTCTGTTGCCTGGTGCCGATGTGTCCTCGCTCGTACGATGCAGGACCTGGGGCAGGAAGTGACGTCACAGCGTGATCTCTGGAGAACACGCTGTGTGTCTGTGCACTGCCAGAAGCTGGGTGTAGACGAAGAGAAGTGGATGATGCTGATTCGTCAGCATCATACACTTCTATTCACAACGCCCAGCTAGTAAAACAAGTAAACACACGCAGATGTACACACACAATACACGCCCACTTGTACTTAACTTTAAACACGCCCAGTTGTACTTAAGAAAGGCTCATTTGCATAAATATAAAAATGCTCATAACTTGGCCAAAAATGCTCGTTTTAAAAAAAAACAAAAAACGTTACTGTTATCTACATTGCAGCGCCGATCTGCTGCAATACGAGATAGGGGTTTGAAAATCTGGGGATAGAGCCTCTTTAACATCTAGTAGGTTGCACAGGGCTCTCCAGAACTTGGACATGAACTTTACACCCCAATCCGAGACAATGTGCAGAGGAAGTCCGTGCAGATGGAAAATGTGAAGAATAAACAGGCTTGCCAGGTGAGGACCAGACGGAAGACCAGTCAACGGAATGAAATGTGCCATTTTAGAAAAATGATCCAATACTACCCATACCACAGTACATTCATCTGAGGGGAGTAAGGTCTGTAATAAAGTCCATAGCGATATGCTGCCATGGGGCATCAGGGACAGGCAGGGTTAGGAGCAGACCAGCAGATTTGGAGCAGGTAGACTTGTTTGAGGCACAGTTTGTACATGAAGTGACGCAGTCCGTAACATCTCTAGGCAGCGTGGGCCACCAGTACTGATGGGATATGAAGTCCAGAGTCTTTCGAACACCAGAATGCCCCGCCAGTTTGGAGCTGTGTCCCCAGCGGATAATTCTCTTCCTGTCTGCAAGCCAAACAAAAGCCTTTCTGAGAGGAATGTCTCTAATTTGTAAAGGGTTAGCGGCATTAATCCTAGAACAATCTATAATATATTGAGGTATCTCCTCAGAGTCATTAGTCTCAAATGATCGACACAGGGCATCAGCCTTCACATTCTTATCGGCAGGATGGAAATGAAGCAGCAAGAATTTAAATCTGGCGAAGAACAATGACCACCTGGCTTGGCAAGGATTTAGTCATCGTGCTGACTGTAGGTACGTGAGGTTCTCATGATCCGTATAAGTGATAATAGGGTGACCCACGCCCATCCCCTATGGAATAATTACGTTCAGCCGGTGAGAATAGTTTCGAAAAGGGGACACGGACCACCATCTTGCCCTTAGAGTTCTTTGACATAATAGTGCTCCAGCACCAACGGAGGATGCATCCACTTCCAGAGAGACCGGTCGAGATGCATCAGGGTAATGAAGAAAAGAGGCTAAGGTGAAAGCGTTCTTGAGGTTTAAAAATGCTGATTCTGCCTCCAGAGGCTAAACTTTGGTGTTCACCCCCTTCTTGGTGAGGGCGGTGATTGGGGCAGTCAGGCATGAAAAGTTCGGGATAAATTGCCGATAGAAGTTTGCGAACCCTAGAAATCGTTGTATGGAACGAGGCCCCTATAGACGTGGCCACTCTAAGACAGATTTCACCTTCTCTGGATTCATCTTGAATCCACTGTCGGACATGATGTAACCCAGGAAGGGCAGACAGATCCTCTCAAATACACACTTCTTGAGTTTAGCATACAAGAGATTCCCCCTTAACCGAGCTAGAACTCGGCGAACATGCCTCTGATTTGTCGTCAAATCAGGTGAGTAGATCAGGATGTCGTCCAGATAGACCAACACACATACATAGAGCAGATCCCAGAAGATGTCATTCACAAACTCCTGGAATACAGCCGGAGCGTTACACATTTCAAAGGGCATCAAGAGATATTCGTAGTGACCGTCTCGGGTGTTGAATGCGGTTTTCCACTCATCACCTTTGCAGACACGGATCAAGCTATAGGCCCCGCTTAGATCCAGCTTTGTGAACACCTTGGCCCCACTAATTCTATCGAAAAGTTCTGAAATGAGTGGCAAAGGGTACTTATTCTTGACCGTGATTTGGTTCAAACCACGGTAATCGATCATGGACAAAGAGATCCATCCTTCTTTTTCACAAAGAAGAATCCGGCGGGGGAGGAAGACTTCTGGATGAACCCTCTCCCAAGATTCTCCTTAATGTAGGCAGACATGGCTAGGGTCTCTGGCAGGGAGAGGGGATAGACTCGCCCATGGCGTGAGGAGGTGTTAGGAAGCAACTCGACTGGGCAATCGTAGCTGCGATGAGGAGGAAGAGTCTCTGCCTCCTTTTTGCTAAATACATCTGCAAAACTGGCATGGTGTGAGGGTAGATCGGAGAGTGACTGAGGCAGTGGCGGCAAAACTGGAACAAACTTGTGGCAGGCAGCTGTTAAGGCATTTGGGGCCCAATTGAAGGACTTCTCCAGAACTCCAGTTTAGAACCGGAGCGTGTAGATGAAGCCATGGCAGGCCCAGCAGAATTGGGTTGATCGCTTTAGGCAATACAAGAAAGGCAATCTGTTCTGAGTGAAGAACTCTGACTTGTAGTGTCAGTGGTTCCATGATGAAAACAATTGGATCAGGCAATGGTAGACCATTCACAGAAGCAACAGCCGGGGGTCTCTCCAGAAGAACTGTGGGTCTTGGGCTGGCCAGTGGGTTTCATGGCCTGAGCGTACTGTCATGATCTAGGGGTATGCGGACCCACTTGACCGCTCCGCCGTAGCGGAGAAGCAGCTGGCCAAGTCACAGTCAATGCACAAGTCTATACAAGAAGTACATAGCACGAAAGTACCTGAGATAGTCCAGACAATTGTCAGGGGCTTCAGCACGGATGGAGGTAGATGTGGCAGGTTGCGCCTGACGTGGCGGATGACAGCAGGTGAATCAGGCTGCGCCAGATTTGGCGGATGACAGCAGGTGCAGCAGTTTGCACCAGACATGGCGGAAGACAACAGGTGCAACAGGTTTTGCCAGACATGGCGGATGACAGCAGGTGCAGTAGGTTGCGCTATACGTGGCGGACGACAGCAGGAGCAGCAGGACACGACTCCTTTCACCGAACAGGCTCAGGCACAATAACACAGCACGGGATACAGGATGCAGGTAGCAGGGCAAGGGAACACTGGGAGCAGGGTAACACTAAGGGACTGTTTGCAAGAATAACATAGGAATTACAAACAACGCTCAAGCAAGGATCGAAAGGGCAGGGCCCTTTTATAGTTCAAGGTGATCAGAGCATAATTAATTAATTACATATGCGCCCTCTAGTGACCACTGCGGGACAGAGCAGACGCGTGTGCTGGCGTCACCGGGGAGTGAGACGTCAGCAGGAAGAGGAGGACCTGCGGGAGGCAACTAAGAGTAGGTTGCGGTCCGTGACCGCAGCCATAGCATTAATTAATCGGTTGAAACTTACAAGCTTTAACCCCTAAAGGACACAGCATGATTTCACCTACTGGACCAGCCCATTTTTTTCAAATTTGACGTGTTCATTTATGTGGTAATAACTTTGAAATGTTTTGATTTTTTTAAGCTATTCTAAGAATGTTTTCGCGTGACACATTGGACTTTAAGTTAGTGGTAAAATTTGGTCGATTCCATCAGTGTTTATTTGAGAAAATATGCAAAATTAGCATTTTTATAAATTTTATTGTATCTGCTTGAAAGATAGATAGTAATACCACAAAAAATAGTTGCTAATTAACATTTTCCATATGTCTACTTCAGATCGCCATCATTTTTTGAACATTCTATTATTTTTCTAGGACGTTACAAGGCTTATAACTTTAGCAGCAATTTCTCAAATCTCCAAAAAAAATTCAAAAGCCTTTATTTTTTAATGGACCAGTTCACTTTTGAAGTGGCTTTGTGGGCCTTATATATTAGAAACCCCTATAAATCACCTCATTTTAAAAACTGCACCCCTCAAAGTATTCAAAACAGCATTTATAATGGTTTTTTTTCATACCTTTAGGCGTTTCACAGGAATTAAAGCAAAGTGGTGGTGAAATTTGCAAATACATTTTTTTTTGGCAGAAAATCTGTTTTAATCTATTGTTTTCTGTAACACAGAAGGATTTATGTAAAAGGGCGCGTGGTAATAGCGGGGTTCACCGGCTGGTGTCGCCCACTCTTACTACCTCCTTTATAATATGGTCACTAGGGTTATGCCTTGTTTCCCCTACCTTTTTCTTATATAAACGTCAATATAATTGCTTTGCTACCAAGGGATTACAATTGCAAGTACGTAAAGGTAATATTTAGTAATACAAACAGTAATCACACTTCGAAATAAAACACCACACTAAACACAGTAAATAATCACAGTATATTATCAGTGTATTCCAATACAGGTAATATCTTAATATGTACTGAATACACTGACCCTACACGTGGCACAGTATAAACAAGGTATCACAAAACTGTTCTATACTAACACCCAAACACTTAACTAAACATACATAGAAGTTACAGTGCACTCACTCATGCTTGCTTCTGTGACCCACTCCCACCTGGCTCTAAATTTCCCTATACACTCAAGGGGCTAAATACCAGGGGAAATCTGTAGAAAAGTGTTACCAGGGAAAGTAGGGTTATGGCATAAAGGAGAAAAAGCACCCCAACATTTGAAAACCAATTTCTCCCGATTACTGCAATACCCCACATGTGGTAATAAACAGCTGTTTCGACACACAGCAGGGCTCAAAATGGAAGGAGCACAACTTGGCTTTTGGAGCTTAAGTTTTGCTGGAAAGGTTTTCGGGTGCAATGTCGCATTTGACTAAAACAGTACATACCCTCCAAAAGTGATCCCCATTTGGGAAAATACACCCCTGAAGAAGTTTAATAAGCATTTTGACCCCACAGGTTTTTTGCAGAATTTAGTGTAATTATGCAATTTATTTTTTTCTGATAAAACATGGAAATTTTTAATTTTTACAAGGAATAAAGGAGAAAATTCACCCCAACATTTGAAAAGCAATTTCTCCTGCTTACGGCAATAAACAATATGTAGTAATAAACTGCTGTTAGGACACGCGGAAGGGCTCATAAGAGAATAACTGTGGCTTTCCTTGGGGGGTTTATTATTACTTGCCTGCTCCTGAGCATAGATATTAAAAATCTTGATTTATGAACCATAGATTGAGTCTAGGACACAGAAAGTTAAAATGAAATGACAAAAAATATTAGCTGTTTCATACAATGGAATTTGGAGGTTGAAAAGAGGTAAAAGGAAAATATTTTTTAGCACAAATACAGCTCAGTACAGAAATAATTTGCAAAATCAGGTCAACTCAGACCATAATTTGTACGTCATGGAACTACAACTCCCAAAATGGGCTGAACAATTGTAAGGATTTGCTGAACCCTCTGAAGGTAGTGTCACAAATACCCCCTGTAGTTAGTGCCGTGCACTGTGCTCCCTAAAAATACAGCACCACACACACACACACACACACACACACACACACACACACTGTGCCCACTGAAGATAGAGCCTGCCTTTGTGCCCCCTAAAAGTAAAATGCCGCACACTGTGCTCCCAGAAGATAAAGTACCATACACACTGTGCCCCCTACAGATATATTTGTCTCTTAGCTGTATACTTCTGAATCGGAGTACACCAATATCCCAAAAAGGTTGTCGAGTCAAAAACAGAAGAGAGACATCAAAATACACATGAGTACGATCACTAAAAATATGGGAAGTCTGACTATGAGATCTGGTGAAGCAGTCCGATAGGAAACCCAGAGATTTTTCTATTCAGGATGAACACACTGTGTTTTATATTGTTATAGTGGATATTATTTATCTATCTATCCAATGCTTAATTTTTTTATATTTAGTGCTTTAGGTGGCATTGGTGTTCGCAGTGTGCTGTCACCATTTTTTTGTCTGCTGTATATTTGCAGTCACAGGTGTTTTTGCACCTGTATACACGTTTTGTTTCATTTTGTTGGAATGTGCTGTTCAAACTTTTGTGTTGTTTATGTGGGGTTAGTGACTGCCTCCATTTTTGTCAAACTGGTAAAAATGCGCCAAATATAATAAGAGTAGTGCACAAACCACATTACCTCTATATGCAAGCATCCAGCAGGAGGTCTGCAGATTTGACGCATAGAATACAATACCTATTGGGGTATATGACTGCAAGTGTTATGTGCTAAGCCGCCCAGCCTTACCATCTGCACCCAGACTACAAGGTTCTAATAAGACCGCACAGAGTACCCAGTCATACTGCCCATAACCCATTACCAGACTGCACTCATAGGGAATTGTGAGTATAGCACTACTATGCAGTAGCATGGCAGTATAGATAAGGAGACTCCACCCGAAGAGCTTGTTAGGACTATAAAGCTTTGCATCCTGACAAATTGACTGAGACAATTTTCTGTTTTGTTTTTGTCTCATTGCTTCTTTAACCCATTCACGCACCATGACGTAGCTGCACGCCATGGTGCGGGGGGTGATGTATGGAGCTGACACCTGTGTATGACAGCTAACACCTGGAACTAACGCCCAGGAACAAAGATCGCAGTGTTTCTGGCCGTTTAATCCCTCAAATGCTGTGGTCAATCGCGACCACAGCATCTGAGGCGTTATAAAGAGCCTCCGACAGTTCATCGGCCCCCCACGACATGATCTGCCTTCACTCTGCCTCTGTTAAACCTCTAAAAATGACTATACACTGCTATAGATTAACGATTTTACTATTGAAAAAATAAAAGGTTAAATAAAAACCCTTTTCCCATTTTCCTCTGAAGTAATGTAAAAATAGAAAAAATAAACAAAATTGGTATTGCTGTGTCCATGAAAGTGAAAAATATTAAAATATAGCATTATTTAATGTGCACGGTGAACATATATAATAAAAAGTAATCAAAAAGTCATAGGTTCCAAAAAAAAAACATATATAAATTTGGTATCTCCATAATCGTATTGACCATCAGAATAAAGCTAATAATAAAGTTAATTTGTCTATTTTTCCACATAATATGATGTAAGAAAGATGTAAGATACGAAAGATGTAAGAACAAACCCCAAAAGAAAATTAAGGAATCACAATTTTTTCCAATTCCACCCCACATGGAATTTTTAATTTTTTAATTTTTCTCAGTTTCCCAGTATATTATATGATACTTTAGATGGTGGCAATAGAAACTACAACTCCTCTCACAAAATACAAGCCTTCACACCACTCCATTGATGGAAAAATAAAAATGTTATGGCTCATAGAAAACGGGGAGTGTAAAATTAAAAATTAAAAAAATGGCTTGGACTTTAAGGGGTTAACAATCAAATAGATTTGTTTATTTAAAGGTCATTAATTCGCTATGTGAATTTATGATAACACAAGTTCCCATGACCGGCTCATAAATATAATAAGTCATCACGTGATAAGTTATTCTTAGTAACACACTTTGTAAATTGAATCCTGGTAATTATATAAAGACCTTGTGCCTCAGTCTAGAGGTAGTCACCCCGTCTGTGATACAAGAGTAGATGATGGATTCCAGTCCCCATAAGCTCTATCATGTACATGGCTATGATTCAAGGCAACATCTAGAGCATTACTTTTCAGATAAACCTGACATGGTCTTTGGAGATGACACCTTGAAATTTGTCATTGATAATCATAGACAAGTTTTTGCAGTGGGTATGTATCCTGATTTTATTACTCCTAATATACGTTGACATGTGTATTCTTTTATTTTTAACCGGTTTTAAACAATTGAATACAAATTGAGCAAACTTTTTTTTGGGGGTGTGGGAGATCAGAGAGGGTGAAAATACTGCCCAGTCTTAGCAACTGGAAAATCACAGGGAGCCGGGCAAAGCTCTAGTCATTGCATATGATGAAGAATATAAGATGTCAGGCTTCAGTAAAGTCATTGTTTTCTCTTCTCTAAATTCAAGAATTCCTGGAAAACATTTTGAAGGGCATCTCAAAAATTCTATTTGTGGGTGCAATTACCTAAATTTGCTGTTATCTGATAATTTGTGATTTATCAGTATAAGATGCAGTTATTTTCTGATCTTTTCTAACCATTTTTTTTTATAAACTGGAACCTGATCTCTAGATCTACAGTTCGATGTTTAACTCCTTCCTGCTGCAGGCACAATTGACCTTTCTGACATAGTCTTATTTTTCAAATCTGACGTGTCAATTTATGTGGTAATAACTTTGTTATGCGATTCTGAGATTGTTTTCTCATGACATATTGTTCGTTAAGTTAGAGGTAAAATTTGGTGGTTATATTCAGTATTTAATTGTGAAAAACACCAAAATTTAGCCAAAAAAGAAAATAAAAAATGTGCATTTTTCTAAATTTAAATGTATCTGCTTCTAAGACAGATAGTAATACCACATAAAATAGTTGCTAATTATCATCCCCTCAACACCTCCCACAAAAAACAAGCCTCCACACCACTCCATTCATGGAAAAATAAAAAAGTTATGGCTCATAGAATGCAGGAGTGTAAAATTAAAAATCAAAAAATGGCTTGGACATTTTCTGGGAGTGTACAGTATTGTCCAGCTTTTGGCAGCAAGTAGAACATTTCTTACGATCTCTTTTAGGGGTTGACATTCAGCTCGCCCCTGCTCTAGCCCTACTGCATGTGGGATTGGTGGATTTCTCTCCGGGTGTCAGAAACGTGCTTTTTCATGTATTGCTGTCTGCAAAAATATTGATTGCAAAATACTGGAAATCTACAAAAGTGCCTAGTATGAGTGAAGTGATTTTATATGTTAACAATAATTGTGTTATGGAACGCGCTTTAGCCTCTATTCAAGGGTCCTACGCTCGTACTTCCTTATGGGATCAATGGACTGACTCTACTTACTCCGACATACTCTTATGATTACCTTAGTCGAATATGTGGTCAATTTGTTGTGTCTGGATCCGGAGTTTTGTTTGTTTGTTTGTATGTTTCTTTTTTGTTTTTTTCTGTAAAAAATGTGATCCTTATCCCAATGCTGTGTTTACAATGTTTCATTGCTGTATGTAATGATTAGATGTATACTGGATCAATAAAAATCTGTTTATTAAAAAAAAAAAAATGGCTTGGACTTTAAGGGGGTAAACAATAAATTAGATTTGTTTCTTTAAAGATCATTATTTCTCTATGTGAATTTATTATAACACAAGTTTCCATGACCGACTCATGAATATAATAAGTCATCATGTGATAAGTTATTCTTAGTAACACACTTTGTAAATTGAATCCTAGTAATTATATGAAGACCTTGTGCCCCGGTCTAGAGATAGTCACCCCGTCTGTGATACAAGAGTAGATGATGGATTCCAGTCCCCATAAGCTCTATCATGTACATGACTGATTCCAGACAATTTCTGGAGAATTACTTTTCAGATAAACCTGACATGGCTTTTGGAGATGACTTATTGAAATTTCTCATTGAAAATCATAGACAAGTTTTCGAAGTGGCTATTTTTTCAGGGACCAGTTCAGATGTGAAGTGACTTTGAGGGCCTTATATATTAGAAACCCCCAATAAGTCACCCCATTTTAAAAATGTCATCCGTCAAAGTATTCAAAACAGCATTTAGAAAGTTTCTTTACCCTTCAGACGTTTCACAGGAATTAAAGCAAAGTAGAGGTAAAATTTATAAATTTCCTTTTTTTTTTTTGCAGAAATTCATATTTAATCCATTTTTTTGTAACACAGAAAGTTTTACCAGAGAATCGCAACTCAATATTTGTTTCCCAGGTTCTGCAGTATTAGGAAATATGCCACATGTGGCCCTAGTGTGGTAATGGACTGAAGCACTGGCCTCAGAATAAAGGAGCACCTCGTGGGTTTTGGGCCTCCTTTCTATTAAAATATATTTTAGGCACCATGTCAGGTTTGAAGGGCTCTTGCAGTGCCAAAACAGTGGAAATCCCCCAAATTTTACCCCATTTGGGAAACTACAAATTATCTAGGGGTATAGCGAGCATTTTAAACTCACAATTTTTTTGCAGAAATTATTGGAATTAGGCCGTGAAAATGAAAATCGACATTCTTTCAAAGAAAATGTAGGGTTAGCTATTTATTTTTCTAATTTCCACAAGGACTAAAGGAGAAAAAGCACCATAAAATTTGTAAAGCAATTTCTGTCGAGTAAAACAATACCCCACATGTGGTCATAAACGGCTGTTTGGACACACGGTCGGGCTTAGAAGGGAAAGAGCGCCATTTGGCTTTTGGAGTTCAAATTTAGCAGGAATGATTTGCAGAGGCCATGTCACATTTGCAAAGCCCCTGAGGGGATAAAACAGTGTAAACTCTCAAAAGGTGACTCCATTTTGGAAACTACACCCCATGAGGAATTCATCTAGGGGGTGTAGTGAGCATTTTGACCCCACAGGTGTTTAATAGATTTTATTAGAATTGGGCAGTGAAAATAAAAATAATCCCTTTTCTTCAATAAGATGTAGCTTTACCTCAACATTTTCATTTTCTCAACAAATAAAGGAAAAAAAGAACCCAACATTTGTGAAGCAACTTCTCTGGAGTATGTAAATACCTCATATGTGATCATAAACTGCTGTTTGGGCGCATGGCAAGGATCAGAAGAGAAGGAGCGCCATTTGGCTTTTGGAGCACAGATTTTGCTGGATTGGTTTCTTGACGCCATGTCGCTTTTGTAAAGCCCCCAAGGTACCACTACAGTAGAGACTATCCAAAAGTGACTCCACTTGGGATACTACAGCTCTTGAGGAATTAATCTAGGGGTTTATGGAGCACTTTGAGCCCACAGGTGTTTTATAGATCTTTTTTGAATTGGGCAGTGAAAATAAATAATTCCTTTTTTTTTCAATAAGACGTAGCTTTAGCATTTTCCCCTAGATATGCCATTTCAGTGGCAAATATGTAGTGCCCAGCTTGTGCTGCTGGAGACACACCCCCCAAAAATTGTTAAAAGGGTTTTCCTGAGTATGGCAAAGCCATATATGTGGAAGTAAACTGCTGTTTGGGCACACTGTAGGGCTCAGAAGGAAGGGAGCGCCATTTGGCTTTTGGAGCGTGGATTTTGCTTAGTAGTAGTTTTGTTTAACCCCTTCCCTCTTTGGCCACTTTTGACCTTCCTGACAGAGCCTCATTTTTCAAATCTGACATGTTTCACTTTATGTGGTAATAACTCCGGAATGCTTTTACCTATCCAAGCGATTCTGAGATTCTTTTCTTGTGACACATTGGACTTTATGTTACTGGAAAAATTTGCCCGATCCATTCAGTATTTAATTGTGAAAAACACCAAAATTTAGCGAGAAATTGCAAAAATTAGCATTTTTCTCAATTTTAAATGTATCTGCTTGTAAGACAGGCAGTTATACCACACAAAAATGTTGCTAACTAACATCCCCCATATGTCTACTTTAGATTGGCATCGTTTTTTGAACACCATTTTATTTTTCTAGGACGTTACAAGGCTTAGAACTTTAGCAGCAATTTCTCACATTTTCAAGAAAATTTCAAAATGCTATTTTTACAGGGGCCAGTTCAGTTGTGAAGTGGCTTTGAGGTCCTTAGATATTAGAAACCGCCAATAAGTCACCCCATTTTAAAAACTGCACCCCTCAAAGTATTCAAAACAGCATTTAGGAAGTTTCTTAACCCTTTAGACATTGCGCAGGAATTAAGGCAAAGTAGAGGTGAAATTTACAACGTTCATTATTTTTTTCCAGAAATTCATTTTGAATCCATTTTTTTTGTAACACAGAAGGTTTTACCCAAGAAATGCAACTCAATATTTATTGCCTAGGTTCTACAGTTTTAGGAAATATCCCACATGTGGCTTTAGTGTGCTACTGGACTGAAGCACCGGCCTCAGAAGCAAAGGAGCACCTGGTGGATTTTGGGCCTCCTTTTTATTAGAATATATTTTAGGCAGCATGTCAGCTTTGAACAGGTCTTGTGGAACTAAAACAGTGGAAATCCCCCCAAAAATGTTTTTCATTTCCAAAAGAACTAAAGTAGAAAAAGCACCACAACATTTGTAGAGCAATTTCTCCCGAGTAAAACAATACCCCACATGTGGTAATAAACGGTTGTTTGGACACACGGCAGGGCTTAGAAGGGAAAGAGCGCCATTTGGCTCTTGGAGCTCAAATTTAGCAGGAATGGTTTGCGGAGGCCATGTCACATTTGCAAAGCCCCTGAGGTGACAAAACAGTGGAAACCCCCAACAAGTGACCCCATTTTGGAAACTATACCCCTTGAGGAAATTATCTATGGGTATAGTGAGCATTTTGACCCCTCAGGTTTTTTGCAGAAATTTTTGGAAGTGGAATGTGAAAATGAAAATCTAAATTTTTTCAAATAAAATGTAGGTTTAGCTAATATTTTTTCATTTCCACAAGGACTAAAGGAGAAAAAGCACCATAAAATTTGTAAAGAAATTTCTCCCAAGTAAAACAATACCCCACATGTGGTAATAAACGGTTGTTTGTACACACGGCAGGGCTTAGAATGGAAAGAGCGCCATTTGGCTCTTGGAGCTCAAATTTAGCAGGAATGGTTTGCGGAGGCCATGTCACATTTGCAAAGCCCCTGAGGGGACAAAACAGTTGAAACTCCCAACAAGTGAACCCATTTTGGAAACTACACCCCATGAGGAAATGATCTAGGGGTACAGTGAGCAGTTTGACCCCACAGGTGTTTTACAGAACTTATTGGAAGTAGGCCGTAAAAATGAAAATCTAAATTTTTTCAAAGAAAATGTAGGTTTAGATATTTTTTTTTCATTTCCACAAGGACTGAAGGAGAAAAACCACCATAAAATTTGTAAAGCAACTTCTCCCGAGTAAAACAATACCCAACATGTGGTCACAAACATCTGTTTGGACACACGGTAGGGCTCAGAATGGAACTAGCAACATTTGGATTTTGGAATGGTTTCTGGGCGCCATGTCACATATGCTGAGCCCCTGGAGTACTAGTACAGTGGAAACACCCCAAAAGTGATTCCATTTGGGAAACTGCACCCCCTGAGGAATAATCTAGGGGTATAGTGAAAATGTTGATCCCAAAGGTTTTTTGCTGAATTAATTGGAATTAAGCCATGAAAATGAAAAAAAAATTTTTTTTTCCAACAAAATGTCGTTTTAGATCAACATTTTTCATTTTTACAAGGAATAGAGAAGAAAAAGCACCCCAACATTTGTAAAGAAATTTCTCCCGAGTACGGTAACACCCCATATGTGGTTATAATCAGCTGTTTACGTATATGGGAGCATTCAGAAGAAAAGGAGTGGTATTTATCTTTTGGAGCGTAGATTTTGCTGGAATGGTTTGCGGACAGCATGTTGCATTTGCAAAACCACTGATGTACCAAACAAAAGTGACCCCGTTTTAGAAAAAACACCCCTAAAGGCATTTATCAAGGGGTGTAGTGAGAATTTAGACTCCACAGGTGTTTTTCAGAAATGAATACGCAGTGGATGGTGCAAAGTGAAAATTGCAATTTCTCCACTGATCTGCCCATTCACCGCACAATATGTTGTGCCCCTAGAGAATCTTACCCCATAAATTGTTAAGCGGGTTCTCCCGGGTATGGTAATGCCTTACTTGTGGCCATAAATTGCTGTTTGGGCACACTGTAGGGCTAAGAAGGGAAAGACCGCCATTTTGAGCATGGATTTTGCTTGGTAATAGTTCTGTTTGGGGTTTTGCTGGTATTTCCGTTTATAATGTGGGGGCATAAGTAATCTGTGCGGAGTACATCAGGGTATATGTAAGCTGTGCGGAGTACATCAGGGTATATGTAATCTGTGCGGAGTATATCAGGGGTATATGTAATCTGTGCGGAGAACATCAGGGCATAATAAGAGGGTATAATAATGGGGTAAATAATAAAATTATCCATAGATGTGTGTTATGCTGTGAAGCGATCCGTTATGCACAGGCCGGTGTCACACTGATAAACGGTTTTCTTTCTTATCCCCCTTTTGTAACGCTCTGCACCTTTTGGGGACTTTTTCTCCTTCGTAGTTTGGGAAATATTACTGGGAAAGTTTTGCGCTGGTATAATACGGGCGCCCTCGCTTCCAGCGGATGTGCTATGTCCCTTCCCTGAAACTGAAGGAATGTTCCCCTCCGGCCTGGGCATTGAGATGTTTTTTCATCACCTCATTACTAGTGCTATAACTTTTTTATTTTTCAGTTGATGGAGCGGTGTGCGGGCTTGTTCTTTGCGAGACGGGCTGTAGATTTTATTGGTACCATTTTAGAACACATACGACTTTTTGATCAATATTTATTTCATTGTATTGGTAAAGGAAATTACCAAAAACAAGCAATTCTGGAATATTTTTTTTATTGGTTTTTTTTTTTCGGCATCCACAGTGCGCCCTAAATTACATGTTAGCTTTATTCTGCGGGTCGATACGATTACGTCGATACCAAATTTATATAGTTTTTTTATGTATTGCGGCTTTTGCACAATAAAATCACTTTTTTTATAAAATCATTTGTTTTCTGTATCGACATATTCTAAGACCCATAACTTTTTTATTTTTGCGTGCACAAAGCGGTGTCAGGGATTATTTTTTGCGGGACGGATTGTCGTTTTTTATTAGTACTATTTTGGAGTAAATGTGACTTTTTGATCACCTTTTATAGCATTTTTTGGAAGGAGATGTGACCTAAAAACAAAGATTCTGGCGTTGTTTTTCATGGTTTTTGTTTACGGCGTTCACCGTGCGGGATAAATGACATAATTTTTTTGTATTTTGGGTCGTTACGTACGCGCCGATACCAATTATGTATAGTTTTTTTTTTATGTATTGCGGCTTTTGCACAATAAAATCACTTTTTTTATAAAATCATTTGTTTTCTGTGTCGCCATATTCTAAGACCCATAACTTTTTTATTTTTGCGTGCACAAAGCGGTGTCAGGGATTACTTTTTCCGGGACGGATTGCCGTTTTTATTAGTACTATTTTGGAGTAAATGTGACTTTTTGATCACTTTTTATAGCATTTTTTGGAAGGAGATGTGACCTAAAAACAAAGATTCTGACGTTGTTTTTCATGGTTTTTTTTTACGGCGTTCACCGTGCGGGATAAATTACATAATAGTTTTGTAGTTTGGGTCGTTACGGACGTGGCGATTCCAATTATGTATAGTTTTTTTTTAATTTTTACGGTTTTTCCCATAATAAAAGACTTACTATGCGAAAAAAGTCAGTTTAGCTTTATTTTTATTTGAAATGTGTGTGTTTTTATAGTTTTACCACATTTTTATTAACTTTTTTTTACTTTTTTGACTTGTCCCACTAGGGGACATGAGGGCCTGATGCCCCGATCGCTACTCTAATACACTGCACTACATACGTAGTGCAGTGTATTAGCGCTGTCAGTTATTCACTGACAGCAAGCCTATGAGGACACGCCGCAGGCGGGTCCTCATCTGCTCCCATACAAGGCAGACTCGGCACTGGGTTGCCGGTCGGGTGAAAACTCTATTGAGCGCAGCATCTGAGGGGTTAATCTGCCGGATCGGAGAATAGCTCCGGTCCTGGCAGTTACAGGAGGGTGCCAGCTGTATAATACAGATGTCACCCCGCGGTGATGGTGCCGGCTCTGCTCCTGAGCCCGCACCATCACAGCGCCGTAACTGTACTGCGCTTTGCGGGAACACCTTCCCGGCAGTGCCGTATATATACGGCGGATGTCGGGAAGGGGTTAAGTATTGCTGGTGTAATAAGACATCAATAAGACGTATCTTTAGCTCAAAATGTGTCATTTTCTCAAAAAATAAAGGAGAAAAAGCATCCCAACATTTGTAAAGCAATTTCTCCCGAGTATGGCAATACCCCATATGTGGTCATAAGCTGCTTTTTGTGCACACGGTAGGGCTCAGAAGGGAAGCAGTGGCATTTGAGTTTGGAGTGCAGATTTTGCTGGATTGATTTCAAGTCGCTATGTCGTATTTGCAAAGCTCCTGTGGGACCAAACAGTAGAAACCCCTCAGAAGTGAGCCTATTTTGGAAACTACACCCCTCAAAGATTTCACCTAGGGGTGTAGTGAGCATGTTAACCAGGTGTTTTGCAGAAATTAGTGTGCACTCGATGTTGCAGAGTGAAATGTTTTTTCTTTTTTTTTATAGATATGCCTATACGTGGTGCCCAGCTTGTGCCACCATAACAAGACAGCTCTCTAATTACTATGCTGTGTTTCCCGGTTTTAGAATCACCCTACATGGGGCACTAATCTTTTGCCTGGGCATTCGACAGGGCTTAGGAGTGAAAGAGTACCATGCGAAATTGAGGCCTAATTTGGCAACTTACAAAGTATTGGTTCACAACTGCAGAGGCTCTGATGTGAAATAATAAAAAAAAACCCTGAGAAGTGACCCCATTTTGGGAACTACATCCTTCAAGGCATTTATTAAGGGGTGTAGTGAGCATTTTCACCCACAGGTCTTTTCTAAAAATGATTGCACTGCGGATGGTGCAAAGTAAGAATTTAAATTTTTCCCCAGATATGGCATTTCAGTGGCAAATATGTCATGCCCAGCTTATGCCACTGGAGACACACACCCCAAAAATTGTTAAAAGGGTTCTCTCGGGTATGGCGATGCCATATATGTGGAAGTAAACACCTGGTCGGGCACGCTGTAGGGTTCAGAAGGGAGGGAGCTCATTTGGCTTTTGAAGCGTAGATTTGTTGGCTTGGTTGAAGTTTTGTTTGAGTATTGCTGGTGATTCCGCTTATAATGTGGGGGCATATGTAAACTGGGCAGAGTACATCAGGGGCATATTCAGGCGGTATTATAATGAGTTAAAAAAAAAAAAAAAATACATAGATGTGTGTTATGCAGCGAAGCAATCCTTTCTGCACAGGCCGGTGTCGCAGTGATAAATGTACTTCCTTATCCACCTTTTGGTCCACACTCCGCACCTTTGCAGTTTGGGGAATTTTGCTGGGAAGTATTGTCCTGGTAAAATACGGGCACGCTCGCTTCCAGCAGATATGTTTGGGCCCTCCCCTTCCTGGATCCATAATTTTAGGGCCTCGATAAATCGCCTCTTGAAACAGAAGAAATGTTCC
Organism: Rhinoderma darwinii; assembly: GCF_050947455.1. Lineage (NCBI taxonomy): Eukaryota > Metazoa > Chordata > Amphibia > Anura > Rhinodermatidae > Rhinoderma > Rhinoderma darwinii. Next base: position 13,488,432 of record NC_134696.1, on the reverse strand, counting down.
ACTCGAACCGGCACAACTGCATATTTTTTCTTTCTTGAACTTTGGGAGCATTAATATAATTTTTTCATAGATGTAGTGGTATGAGGGATGTTTTTTTGCAGGATGAGCTGTAGTTATTATTGGTACCATTTTGGGGTACATGCGACTTTTTGATCACTTTTTATCCTATTTTTTGGGAGGCAAGGTGTCCATAAAACAGCAATTCTGGCATTTTTATTTTATTTTTTTTATACAGCGTTCACCATGCGTTATAAATTACATGCTAACCTTATTCTGCAGGTCCGTCCGATTCCAGCGATAACTAATTTAAAGCACTTTATTATATTTTACAACTTTTTGCACAATAAAATTACTTCTGTAAAAAGAATATATTTTTTTTCTGTTGCCATGTTGTTAGAACCATAACTTTTTTATTTTTTCATCGACGGAGCTGTATGGGGCTTTTCTTTTGCGAGACGAGCTTCAAGTTTTAAAGGTTCCATTTTTGGATACATGAGACTTTTTGATCACTTTTTATTTTCAATTTTGTGACCAAAAAACTGAAATTCTGACATTGTTTTTTACTTTTTTTTTTACGCCGTTCACCGCGTGGAATAAACAACACAATATTTTTATAGTTCAGGCCGTTACGGTCGCGGCGATAGCAAATATGTATGGTTTATTTATTTTTTTTCAATGATAAGGAATAAGGGAAAAAGGGCGATTGTGTTTTATTTTATTACTTGAAACTTTTATTATATTTTTTACCACTTTTTTTTTCCACTTTTTTTTTAGTCCCACTAGGGGACTTGAAGTTCCAACTGTCAGATTTTTTTCTAATATATTGCACTACCTATGTAGTGCAATGTATTAAATCTGTCAGTCAGTCACTGACAGCAAGCCGATTAGGCTTCGCCTCTGTGAGGGGCCTAATCGGCTTCCTTAATGGCAGAGAAGGAGGTGATTGTTAGTTCTCCTGTTGCCATAGTAGCAGTCGGCTAACCTGCAATTGCAGGGCAGAGCTGACGATCTGCTGACAACCACAAAGATGCAGCGATCGCTTTCTAGGGGTTAATGCCAGGTATCGGAGCTAGCTGCACATTACAGGTACAGCTCTAACATACAGCTGATGACACCGGCTCATCTCCTGGGGGGCTGGTGACAACTTGCAGAGGGCCACGGAGGCCTTATAAGCCCCGCCTCTGAGCTGGGTGTAATGTATGTGGCTGCGGGCTGTCAGCTCCAACCTTGCCCTGACAGCTGCAGCCACGAGTCGGCAAGTGCAGGCCCCAGCCTCCTGCTCAGGAGACGCCAGCGCTCGCACCCACTCACCTCTGCCGGATCCCGTAGAGTGCGCGCGCACGCTTGTGCCTGCTCATAAAGGGGCAGCGCGCGCATCGGACCGGATGGACGAACTTTGACCCGCGAGTAGCCTGTACTATAAGAGGGGTCCAGCCCCCTAGTTCTATGCCTAAGCGTTGTTGTGTATCCCTTAGTCTGTCTATGCAAATGGTTCCCTAGTGTTTTCTGCTTCCAGTGCTCCTGTTCCCGTTCCTGTACCTGTATCACGGTCTAGTGCCGTGCTTGCTATAGTCATTCTGTGCTGGAATTCCACGCTTGCCTGCTTCTCCACGCCTGACGTCCACCCACTGCCTAGTTCCTGCCAAGCTACTGTCTGTGCTGCCACAGGTACCCTATATACCATAGACTGTGACCTGCGCCCTGTTAGCCAGCTGCCCTACCCCCAAGGTGGTATGGCCCAGTGGGTCCACAGACCCTTCGTGACAGCATGGTCAGGTCATGGACCCCGCTGGCCGGTTCAAGACTATGACGACGACACAGGAGATGCGAGCGGATATGCTGGACCTCCGGTTCCGACAGGACCAACTCCTCCAAGCGCTGAACATTCTTGCACGTCGACAGGAGGCACTAGCTGCTGTTCCTCCTACTACACCTCCTGGCAATGTGGATCCTCAGTCTACACCTCTTGGCAGTATTGGCCCTCGCGTTTCTTTGCCACTTCCTGATCGCTATGACGGAGATGCAAGTACCTGTCGTGGTTTTCTTAATCAATGCCAGATCCACTTCAGCTTGTATGCTAGGACATTTTCGTCTGATGGTGCCAGGGTCGCTTTCATCATTTCCCTCCTCACCGGAAAGGGTCTTGTATGTGCGAACCCTATCTGGGTGAGACAAGGACCAGAGACCCGTGACTTTCCTGTCTTCCTCCGGAATTTTCGCATGGTGTTTGAGGAGCCTGGACGGGTCTCATCTGCAGCGGCTTCTTTGATTGACCTGCGCCAAGGAGACACCTCCGTGAGTTAGTACTCCATCCACTTCCGCACCCAGGCGGGAGAGCTCGCATGGAACAATTAGGCTTTAGTGGCTGCATTCTGGCACGTACTATCTTCCAGAATTAAAGACGAACTTGCCGCCTTGGATCTGGCGTCTACCCTGGATGAACTCATCCTTCTGTCTGCCCGGATCGATATACGGATCCGTGAACGGTTCAACAGGAGGGAGCCCCTCCTAGTCTGGTTCCTACGTTGCAGCAAACCCTGCTGTCCTCAGATGTCGATCCTTCAAAGAAATTGGTAATTACGGATCAGTATAAGTTATCTACCCAAGAGAGACAACGCAGACTCACATCTGGACTCTGACTTTATTGCGGCCTCGAGGGCCAACTTGTGCGCCTGTGTCCCCAAAAGTCCCAAAACCTAGGGCTGCTTGGAGTGACGACCTTGGGCAAAGAGGGACTTCCGTCTAAATTGTCCATACCCGTGACTATAGTGTCCAGTGAGGGAACGCATCAGGTCTCTGTGTATCTGGACTCTGGTTCCGCTGCTAATTTTATTCGCAAAGATCTGGTGGACCTTCTACAATTGCCCACCGTCCCCCTGGAGAGCCCGTTGACAGTTGCTTCAGTAAATGGACTACCTCTGATAGACCCGGTTTTAGCGATGACCAAGCCGCTGAGGCTCCAAGTGGGAGCTCTTCACTCCGAACTTCTACCTTTTTATGTCCTGCCTAAAGCTGTTAACCCTGTGTTGCTGTGCCTGCCTTGGCTCCAACTGCATGCCCCAGTTCTGGACTGGAATTCGGGAGAGGTTCTTCAGTGGGGTCCTGAGTGTCAAGGTCGTTGCCTGGTGAGGATTCGTTCGGCTCAGCCGTCGCTGCCTCGGTCATTGGCAGGATTGCTGGTTCATTATGCTGCCTTCTCGGACGTCTTCAGCAAGAGGGAGGTGGAGACATTGTCTCTACATCGGGCATATGACTGCCCTATTGAACTGATACCTGGTGCATCCCCTTCCCCGTGGTAGGGTATAATATCCTCTCTCCTTGCCAGAGACTCTGTCCATGTCCGCCTATGTAAAAGAGAACTTAGAAAGGGGCTTCATACGAAAGTCATCCTCCCCGGCAGGAGCCGGGTTCTTCTTCGTCACAAATAAAAATGGTTCTCTTCATCCTTGCATCAACTACCGTGGTCTTATGGTCTTAACCAGATCACGGTGAAGAATAAATATCTGTTGCCACTGATCTCCGAACTGTTTGACCGTATACTTGGTGCAAAGATTTTTTCTAAACTAGACCTGCATGCGGCTTACAACCTAATCCGGAATCGCCAGGGCTATGAATGGAAGACTGCATTTGACACCCGTGATGGACACTATGAGTATCTAGTAATGCCCTTCGGCCTGTGTAGTGCTCCCGCGGTCTTCCAGGAGTTTGTGAATGACATTTTCCGTGACCTCCTCTATGTTTGTGTTGTAGTCTACCTTGATGACATCTTGATTTTCTCCCCAGGTCCTATGACGCACCAGAGACATGTCCGTCAGGTTCTGATGTGGTTAAGGGAGAATCATCTGTACACCTAGCTGGAGAAGTGCGTATTTGACAAGGATGCTCTACCCTTCCTGGGCTACATCGTCTCGAATCGAGGTCTCGAGATGGACCCTGAGAAGGTAAAGTCTGGCCTGGAGTGGCCACGTCCTCAAGGCTTGAGGTCCATACAGCGCTTTCTGGGATTTGCTAACTTTTACAGGCAGTTTATTCCGAACTTCTCCTCACTGACTTCTCCCATCTCTAACCTTACTAGGAAGGGTATGAATGCCAAGGTGTGGACTCCCGAGGCAGAGTCCGCATTCAACAGTCTGAAGAGTTCCTTCACGTCAGCTTCTATCCTTCATCATCCGGATGTCTCTCTGCAGTTCTCGTTGGAGGTGGACGCATCCTCCGTCGGTGCTGGTGCACTCCTGTTCCAGAGAGGTCCCAAGGGCAAGTCAAGGGTATGTGGATATTTCTCTAAGCTCTTCTCTTCAGCAGAATGCAACTACTCGATTGGGGATCGGGAGTTACTGGCCATCAAATTGGCCCTGGAAAAGTGGAGACATCTACTAGAGGGCGCAGCTCACCGAATCTTGATTTTTACGGACCACAAGAATCTGACCTACCTCCAGACGGCCCAACGGCTGAACCCTCGTCAGGCCAGGTGGTCACTGTTCTTGGCAAGGTTTCATTTTGAGCTTCATTATCGCCTGGCCGACAAGAATGTGAGGGCCGATGCCTTGTCCAGGTCTTTAGAGACAGAAGACACCATTGAGAATCCACAGAACATTATTGATACGTCTTGCATTGTCTCGGTCAATCCCCTGCAAATCGGGGACATTCATCCAGGGAGTACTTTTGTGCGCCTGGCTGATTGTGGAAGAATCCTCCTCTGGGGACACTCCTCTAGACTGGCAGGTCACGCGGGAGTCCGTAAGACCCGGTATTTAATTGCTCGATACTGTGGACTTTGTTTCTTCCTGTGCTATATGTGCAGCCAACAAGGCCACCCACTCCAGACCTGCTGGTCTGCTCCAGCCATTGCCTGTGCCCGATGCTCCCTGGCAGCATATAGCTATGGACTTTATTACGGACCTGCCTCTCTTTGCTGGATGCAGTGCTGTCTGGGTGGTGGTGGACCGATTTTCGAATATGGCCCACTTCATTCCTCTGACCGGTCTTCCTTCTGCTCCTCAGTTGGCCAAGTTATTTATTCAACACATCTTCCGCCTGCACAGCTTGCCACAGCATATTGTGTCTGATCGGGGGGTTCAGTTTACCTCAATGTTCTGGAGAGCCCTCTGCGGACTTCTTGGCGTGAAGTTGGACTTTTCTTCTGCCTACCATCCTCTGGTCAGGTCGAGAGGATCAACCAGATTTTGGAGAACCACCTATGCCACTTCATCTCCAAACAGCATGATGACTGGGTGCAGTTGCTCCAATGGGCAGAGTTCTCCTACAATAATCACACCAGCGAATCTACTAGGAATACACTGTTCTGCATTGTCTACGGCCAGCACCCACAAATTCCTCTTCCAGTGCCTGATATTTCCGAAGTACCTGCAGCTGACTCCACGTTTAGAGACTTTTTGCAAATCGGGCAGCAGACTCAAGCCTCCATCCTAATGGCAGTGGACCGCATGAAACGGAAGGCTGACACAAGGAGAAGAGAGCCTCCTCGGTTTCTTCCTGGCACTAAGGTCTGGCTGTCGTCTAGGAATATCCGACTGAGGGTACCCTCATGTAAATTTGCCCCCAGGTTCCTCGGACCGTTCGAGGTCCTGCAACAAATCAACCCTGTCGCCTACAAGCTTCGGCTGCCTCCTACCCTCAGGATTCCCAACTCCATCCATGTCTCCCTCCTGAAACCAGTGATCCTGAACCGCTATTACAAGACCTGCGGTTGCCTCCAGCGGCCCTTTGGACATCTTTGAGGTCAAGGAGATCTTGGACACCAAGAGAGTGAGAGGAAAGACTTTTTATTTGGTGGATTGGAGGGGGTTCGGCCCTGAAGAGAGTTCCTGGGAGCCAGAGGAGAACCTCAATGCCCCTACTCTTCTGAAGAAGTTTCTCTCTTGCTCTGGTCCCAAGAAGAGGGAGCGTGAGAGGGGGGAAACTGTAATGTCCGTGGCTGCGGGCTGTCAGTTCCAACCTTGCCCTGACAGCCACAGCCACGAGTCGGCAAGCGCTGGCCCCAGCCTCCTCCTCAGTAGACGCCAGCGCTCGCGTCCACTCACCTCTGCCGGATCCCGTAGGGAGCACGCGCACGCTCGTGCCCACTCTTAAAGGGGCAGCGCGCGCATCGGACCGGATGGACGAACTTTGACCCGTGAGTACCCTGGACTATAAGAGGGGTCCAGCCCCCTAGTTCTATGCCTGAGCATTGTTTTGTATCCCTTAGTCTATCTATGCAAATGGTCCCCTAGTGTTTTCCGCTCCCAGTGTTCCTGTTCCTGTTCCTGTACCTGTATCCCGATCTAGTGTCGTGCTTGCTATAGTCATACTGTGCTGGATACCATGCTTGCCTGCTTCTCCACGCCTGACGTCCACCTGCCAAGCTACTGTCCGTGCTGCCACAGGTACCCTATATACCATAGACTGTGACCTGCGCCCTGTTGGCCAGCTGCCCTACCGCCAAGGCGGTATGGCCCAGTGGGTCCACAGACCCTTCGTGACACTGGGGCTGGAAGTTTTCCGTACTGGGCATACCGGGAGTGCAGTGTTTGGCCTCCGGTTGCCATTGCAGCCACCAACACCCTGGTGATTTTATTGCTGCGGTACCGATGAGCTGCAAACACCTTAAATGCAGCGATCGCTTTTGACCGCTGCATTTTAGGGGTTAATGGCGGGATCTAAGCTAATTTCGGTACCCACCATAACAGCAGGGGGCCAGCTGTAAGATACCGCTGACATGCCGTGTTGATGGCACTAACTCAGCTTCTGAGTTGGTGCCATCGATTTGTCGTAAGTATATGACATTTTGCGGGAAGCACTTGCTCTCCATGATGTATACTTACGACAAATGTCGGGAAGGGGTTAACTGGTTTTAAAAATTGTAAACAACTATTTGTAAATTGGGTTAACTTATTTTTTGGAGTGTGGGAAATCAGAGAGGGCGAAATTACTGCCCCAGTCTTAGCAACTGGAAAAGCATGTTGTCATATTAGGATGGACATATAAAAAAAAAGTCAGCATAGGGTAGATCAAGAAAAAATATTGTGGAAGTCAGAAACCTAACTTGTCCTAAGTGAATCTTTATTCTGTGAATATTTATTGAAATCCAAAGAACCAAAATGAAGTTTATAAATCCTTAAATAGTTGATTTAATTTTCCCCAAAAATGTTTTCAAGACAATAATGTCTACTGTTAGGATTTCTGAACCGGCATATATGGTTTTGTTGAAGACCTATGTCACCACCTATAGAACATTTGTGTATAATTCAATCTCTTTTTCAGACTTTTGGTTTTTGAAACCCAATGTTTACATGGTTTGCTAGAAGTGATAGAGACATATGTCCTTGTTTATCTGCAAAATCTATAAGAATATAACATATTAGATGTTTCAGTATTCAAACATTTATTTCTGCAGGTCATATTAATGGAGACATCTTAATTGACCTCAGTCTTGGTTCCTTTGTACATCATCTACATTCAGCCTGTGAGTTTTTCAAAAACATCATCGTGCTGAAGGTCAATAACAGATGCATCATGGAGCTGAAGAGATGGGTGGACGAACGTACGGGAGCATTTTATTGGGGCCACACATCAACACTTCTTCAAGAGACAGAAGAAAACAGGTAATGTAGTTGTACAAATATCAAGAAAAAAACACGGTCGTTGCGGCTTCTTATACAACAAATATAAGAGGTGATGGGGCAAAAAGCCCTGAAAACGCTTACTCTGTTAAAACCAAAATCAAAACTTAAGTAGGTTTTTATTAACCACTCAGTTTAATGTTCTTATCAATAGGGGCAGTATTATGCCAATTAATGCTGGAAAGGCGCAGTATAAGCCTGACAATTGGTGCATCAGCCTTCGATCATTTCAAGCGTGACCTCTAGTATTGCAAGTCAATAGTCCAGTGCTAAGTCCTGAGCCACCATGTTGATGTTGACTGTGGGACAATCACTTTCCTTGTCTTCTTTATTTTCCAGTGATCAGTTTCAGGACCAGGAAGCAAAACTGAGATCAGCCATTCAACATGTTGTGAAATACGACCTGGAGAAAGAGAATATGACAGACCCGCTGGTCTTACCACCAGCCGATTGCGTCATCAGTGCTTTTCTTCTGGATGTTATCAGCAAAGATCAAGATGATTACATCAGATATTTGAGGAAGTTCTCTAGGTTGCTAAAACCTGGAGGGCACCTCATAATAATTGGCGTTTTAGGTGCAACATATTTCACAGTCGGAAAAGACAAGTTCCATGGTTTCACATGTGATGAGGATTTTATCAGGAAAGCTGTAGTTGGAGAAGGATTTATCATTGATTACTGTAATGTCAAGGAGAGAACGGCTGTCAGTGACCTTACTGACTATAAGTCCATCATATTTATTGCAGCTCACAAGGAGAGTCGGCATGTCATTACTTCATCTGTTAAGCTTAAAAAAAAGATCTAACAATCAAAAAGAAGCTTCCTTAGTGCAGAATAGAATAACATAAAAATAATTGTTCGGTTCTTTTTGGGCCTTGGACTGGTCCTAGATAATATTGCCGAAACCGAGTCTGATCACCTGGGACAACATCGGAGTCTGAAATCTTGGGATCAGTTGCTTTGTCATTGTTGTTCTGTTTCGTATCTGCTTTATATAAATATTCTAATAAAGTGAAGCATAGAGCATTTAACGGTTTGTGTCCTTGACTTGGGGGGGGGGGACTACCTGCTCCATAGATTTTACAGACCTTAATTCATGGGTTGAACCTTACAAGCTTTAACCCCTTGAGGACACAGCCTGTTTTCACATACTGGACCAGGCCATTTTTTTTCAAACTTGACATGTTAATTTATGTGGTAATAACTTTGGAACGTTTTTATTTTTTTTAAGTGATGCTGAGAATGTTTTCTCGTGACACATTGTACTTTAAGTAAGTGGTAAAATTTGTTCGATACAGTCAGTGTTTATTTGTGAAAAACAACAAAATGTTGAGAAAATCTTCAAAAATTTGCATTTTTATTAATTTTAATGTTTCTGCTTGTAAGATAGATAGTAATACCACAAAAATAGTTGCTTATTAACATTTTCCATATGTCTACTACTTTAGATCTACATCATTTTTTGAACATTCTATTCCTTTTCTAGGACCTTACAAGGCTTATAACTTTAGCAGCAATTTATCACATTTTCAAGAAAATTTCAAAAGCCTCTTTTTTTTAATGGACCAGTTCAGATTTGAAGTGACTTTGTGGGCCTTATATATTAGAAACCCCTATAAATCACCCCATTTTAAAAACTGCACCCCTCAAAGTATGGAAAACAGCAAATATAATGTATTTGTCGACCATTAGGCGTTTCACAGGAATTAAAGAAAAATGGAGGTGAAATTTACAAATTACATTTTCTTGGAAGAAAATCTGTTTTAATCTATTGTTTTCTGTAGTACACAGAAGGATTTATGTAAAAGGACGCATGGTAATAGCGGGGTTCACCGGCTGGTGTCGCCCACTCTTACTACCTCCTTTATAATAGGGTCACTAGGGTTATGCCTAGTTTCCCCTATCTTTTTCTTATATTAACGTCAATATAATTGCTTTGCTACTAAGGGAATACAATTGCAAGTAAGTAAAGGTAATATTTATTAATACAAACAGTAATCACACTTTGAAATAAAACACCACACTATACACAGTAAATAATTACAGAATAGTATCAGTGTATTCCAATACACATAATAACCTAATATGCACTGAATACACTGACCCTACATGTGGCACAGTATAAACAAGGTATCACAATACTATTCTATACTAACACCCACACACTTAACTAAACTTACATACAAGTTACAGTGCACTCACTCATGCTTGCTTCTGTGACCCACCCCCACCTGGCTTTAACTTTCCCTATACACTCAAAGGGTTAAATACCAGGGGAAATCTATAGAAAAGTGTTACCGGGGAAAGTAGGGTTATGGGGAGAAGGGTAGGAAAGGGGAGAGTGAGGGAAGATACTTAGCGGTGTATTCTGTTGGTCTGTGGTAGGGAGCAGGAAACAAGAGAGCTGTTGGTGTCTGGTGAGGGAGGCAAGAGCAAAAGAGGGATCAGCATGCCTGTTGCCCCTCTTATAAAACCGCCCCTGATGAGATGTCATACAGACATGCACGGACCCTTGTCCGTGCATGTCTGTATGACATCTCATCAGGGGCGGATTGGTCATGTACTTCACCGGGAATTTTCCTGGTGGGCCGGCCGCTCCACTGATCAGGGACCGCTTCCCTGTACAGTCCTGCATACATCTGTGTATGTAGGTACAGAAAAAGGGCGGGCTGGGTCGGGAGGCCGCCCAAAGCTGTAAAATTTATTAAAAAGCTGGGGCAGCGCAAGGTACAGGAGCAGGAGCCGTGTAATATAATGCATGGTGTTCTACTGTACAGGCAGAGTGCGCATGTGATCATGTGACATCATATAATGCAGCCAGCCACACACTCTGCCTGTACAGGAGCACACCGTTGAAGTCTTCGGCCAAAGCTATTTACCTAGCAGAGACAGGCCGGCAGGATGGAGGAAGAGAGAGCTGGGGAAGAGCATTCATACACACAGCTCCTCCTGCCTGGAATGTGTGACTACTGACAACATGATGAACCCCCCCCCCCCACCCCCACGGAGCTGAGGACTGTTAAGTATAGCTATGTATGTTCTGTGCAAGTAGGGGGAGCTGTAAGTGTTTTATGTGAGGGGGGATATTCTTTTTAAATTGTTTTTGTGTGAAGGGTGGATTTCACTGTAAGTGTTATATGTGGGGGAAGGGAATTTGTATAAATCGTTTTTTGAGGGGGAGGGGGGATCTTTTCTGTAAATGCTGTTTGTGTGGGGGGGCATTCTTTATAAATCGTTTTTGTGTGGGAGGGAGGACTTGACTGTAAATATTATGTGTGGGGTGAGGAAATTCTGTATTTTTGTGGGGGAGGGAGTATTTTACTGTAAATGCTATGTGTTGGGGGAAGGTTGATTTCTTAACCCCTTCGCACATTCAGACGTGTTGTTATGTCCTGGATCGGGGGGTGAAGTATGGAGTGCGTTCCATACGCAGCTGGTGTCGACTGTGTTTTACAGCTGACACATGGGACTAACGGCTGTTCAGCCCCTCATATGCTGCAGGCAATCACGACCGCAGCATCTGAGGCATTGAAAAGTGGGGCCCCAAATACTGCCTTCACCCTGCCTATGGCAGGGCTTAACAGAAGCCTGTAAAAATGACAATATACTGCAATACATTAGTATTGCAGTGTATTGTACCAGCGATTCAACAAATCACTGGTTCAAGTCTCCTAGGGGAGATAATAAAATGTGTAAAAAAAAAAATATGTGAAATAAAGTTTTTAGTAGTGAAAAAAAGAAAAAAAATATTAAAAGTAAAAAAAAAACCTTTTCCCATTTTTCTTCTAAAGTAATGTAAAAAAGTAAACAAAATTGGTATAGCTGAATCAGTAAAAGTCGGAACTATTACAATATAGCATTATTTAACATGCATGGTAAACACCGTAAAAAATAAAAATGTAAAACACCAAAATCTCTGTATTTTGGTCAACTTGGCTCTAAAAAAAATAATTTAACAAGTGATCAAAAACTTGTACCTATAAAAAAATGGGACCGATAAAAACGACAGCTTGTCCAGCAAAAAAATAAGCTCTCACGAAAAATATAAACGTTATGGCTCTCAGAATGTGGTGACACAAAACAATTTGTTTTTTATCAAGAGTTTTTTGTCTTTAAAAGTAGAAAAATATAAAAAAAATCTATATAAATTTGGTATCACCATAATTCAATTGAGCTGCAGAATAAAGCTAAATTGACGTTTTTATCGCACGGTGAAAGCCGTAAAAACGAAACCCAAAAAACTATGTAAGAATGGCAGTTTTTTCCAATTTCAGCCTGCAAGAATTTTTGTTCAGTTTCCCAGTACATTATATGGTACTTTAAATGCTACCAATAGAAACTACTCCTCCGGCAAAAAATAAGCCCTCACACGCTCTTTTGACAGAAAAATAAAAATGGTATGGCTCTTGGAATGCGTGGAGTGAAAAGCAAAAATCAAAAAATGTCTCAGTCCTGAAGGGGTTAATACATTGTTTTTGTGGGGATGGGGGTGACTTGGCTTTGAACGCTATGTGTGGGGGGATTTATTTGCAACTATTCATAGGTTAAGGTCATGTCGTATTTTGTTGCAGCGATTTTCTCAAAACTGTGGCCAATTACATAGTTATAAAGCAATAGACCAAAAACAGCTGTAAAAAAACGTAATGTGTAAGAAGAGACCCTTAAAGTTAATTTTCTTGGAGTCAGGGGGCTTTGCTGTAAATATTATGTGTGGGAGATTTTTCTTTCTAGTTTTTGCGTGGGGAAGGGAGGTGTTACTATTATGTTCCCTTAGGGTATATTTACATATAGCGGTTGAGGTGCAGTTAAGAAAACGCACACGGTTTTATCACGATTTGTTGTGGTTTTGTGATGTTGTAATCTGCCACAGTTTCATAGGTAAAACATGTCAAATAAATGTGTTTCACCCCCAAAAAAAATTGGCGACTATTTTACGCATCGCAAAACTACAGTGAAACGGATGTGTTTTTTTCAAATGCGGTTTTCAACCACACCTCAACCGCTATGTGTGAATTTACCCAAGGCTTCATGTGATAGTTTACAGGTGGATAGACACGCAGGAACCGCTGTTACTCAAACCGTTAGGTCTGCGGGACTGACTGATTTAGTGAATAGCGCTAGATACAGCTGCCCTGTATAGATAATACAAAGCCGCTGTATCTAAAAAAGTTACAATTTTTAATAAAAAGTATTTGTAAAGTTACAAAAAAACACACTGATATAAAAAAATAAAAAAATTGGCCTTTCAAAGGTTTACATAGCCTTTAATGTAACATCAGGCTGCACCATGAAAAACACATCAAAATGCTGTGTGTGAAATCAGCCTTAGGCCTCATGTACATGGCCGTGCCCACAATCACGGGCTGTGATTGCCGGCACTGCCGGGCGCCGATGGCCACAGACAGTCGTCCGCATTTTCGGCCCGTGCTTCCATACAAAGTATGGGAGCACAGCCCATAAAAAGCAAAAGATAAGACATGTCCTTTATTTTGCGGTACACTTCTATGGCTCGGACACCTACCCGTAAATAAATGGGAAGGTGTCTGTGTACAATAGAAGTGAATGGATTCGTAATTGCGGATGATTTTTACGGTCATGTGCATGGGGCCTTAGGACAATGCTATGTATCGGGGTAAAATTCTGTGTCAGTAGTGGGGGGCTATAAATCCTTTGTGTATCATAGAATTTGCAAATGCCAATGTATTCAGATTAAAAAGTTATATTGTCATGGCAGCCCTTTTCCCAAAACTCAATTTGTTAGAACCGGCTCAATATTTGTATAATCTAAAGAAATGCAATAATTGGAGGGGTTTCTGTTTTGATAAATCTTGTGCAAAAAATATATACCATAGACTTATGTTACAGATTTTTGGCTATTCCACCACTGATGGACGTGTGTGTGTGTGTATATATATATGTATATATTGTGACAACTTGGGGACCACTTAGCTCACAGGATCGCCATCTCCCTGGTGAGATGGTTGGCACACATAGAAAGTTCACTCCAACTCATGGAATAAAAGTTTAAACCAGCCGCAGCTAGCTTTATTGTCTTCACCACAGCAAGCAGTGTTACAACAAAAAACATACAAAATAAACCCTAGGCCGTCCAGCCTCTAACTAACACATTCAGTGTCCCTCAATACGAGACACTGAGCCTTGTGCTCAGCACCTCAAAACATAGGCAGTTTGTACCTTACACGTTGGTGACTCTCACAGGCTAGCATGCCTGTCTTCCCCAGACTGAGAGCCCTGTGTGAACTGCACACACCTGAATTAAAGAGCTGTCTCAGGTGAAGCCTAACTAAGCTCATCAGACAGCCCAAGACACGGACTGTCTGTATGGAGTGGAAGCCACCCTTCTTCACACTCCAGCAAACCAGGCCCTATTCTGGATTTTACACCCAAGCAACAGCAGAGAAAAACCCCTCTCTGCTGTACATGCTCCCTGGTTGCTTAAAAACCTGACAGTTTCTGCACTATCCAGTAGCTGCACTAATATATATATATATAATGTGTGTGTGTGTGTGTGTGTGTGTTTGTGTGTGTGTGTGTGTGTGTGTGTGTGTGTGTGTGTGCGTGTATGGATGGATGGATGTAGCCATCTTTATCTTGACTCTGATAACTTGCTGCAGCGTGATATCACACGACAAAAGCCATTGAAAAGTCATTGAAAAGATCAAGATAAAGGATCTTGCCACTGTGTATTTAATGCGTTAAAAGTCAAGAAAAAGTTGGCTAATAGAAATATATGTGTGTGTGTGTGTGTGTGTGTATGTGTGTGTGTGTGTGTGTGTGTGTGAGTGTGTGTGTGTGTGTGTGTGTGTGTATGTGTGTTGTGAGACTGAGTGTTGTGTGTGTTACGCAGAGGCATATCTGGGAGAGGACTGCAGGGACTTTCAGAGACTAGGCTGCCTTTTAACAGTGGGGACATGCAGTTAGTCCAAAACAGCTTATGTTTTTCAGTGCACCCTTAACCACTTTAGCACACATCCTGTTTTGGCCTTGTGGACACAGATGATTTTTTCAAATCTGAAATGTGTCACTTTATGTGGTAATAACTCCAGAATGCTTTTACCTATCCAAGCGATTCTGAGAATATTTTCTCGTGACATATTGTACTTTATGTTAGTGAAAAAATTTGGTCGATAAATTCAATATTTATTTGTGAAAAACGTAACATTTTAGCGAAAATTTGAAAAAATTAGAATTTTCGAAATTTAAATATACTTGCTTGTAAAACAGATAGTAATACCACACAAAATAGTTACTAGTTAACATCCCCCATTTGTCTACTTTATGTTTGCATCATTTTTTTTCACGTCCTTTTATTTTCTAGGAAGTTACAAGGCTTAGAACTTTAGCAGCAATTTCTCATATATTCAAGAAAGTTTCAAAAGGCTATTTTTTAAGGGACCAGTTCAGTTCTGAAGTGGCTTTGAGGGCCTTATATATTAGAAAGTCCCCATAAATCACCCCATTTTACCGAGTGTATTTTGGGTCCTCCTTTTTTTAGGAATATATTTTAGGCACCATGTCAGGTTTGAAGAGGTCTTGTGCGGAGAACATCAGGGTATATGCAATCTGTGCGGAGTACATCAGGGTATATATAAGCTGTGAGTAGTACATCTGGATATATGTAAACTGTGCGGAGGACATCCGGGTATATGTAAGCTGTGAGGAGTACATCAGGGTATTAGTAAGCTGTGCAGAGTACATCTGGGTATATGTAAGCTGTGAGGAGTACATCATGGTAAATGTAAACTGTGCAGAGTACATCAGGGTATATGTAAGCTGTGAGGAGTACATTAGGGTATATGTAAATTGTTCAGAGTACATCAGGGTATATGTAAGCTGTGCGGAGTACATCTGGGTATATGTAAACTGTGAGGAGTACATCACAGGATGTATATAAAATTTCAGTATGTGCAGATTATACACAGCCAGGGAATTTGTAGAGAATTTTACAAATTAGCTTAATTTGTGTAGAGTACACTATATATTTGTCCCTTAGCTGTCTACTCCTGAACCGCAGTGCGCCAATATCCCAAGAAGGTTGTCCAGTCAAAAGCATGAGAGAGACGGTGGCATACATAGGAGAACAATCACTAAAAAGACAGGAAGTCTGAGTATGAGAACTGGTGAAGCAATCCAATAGAAATCTGAGCATAGGGTAATGGGAAGTTAGCTATTACTAAGAAACCTCCGGTTCGAAATGCGTAATGGTCCCTCCTAATGAAGTTTTATCTTTGTTTTGATTGGATAAATAATTTATTTTTTTTACTGAATTGAATGCCGGACGATACTTTTTTCACTGTCATACAGTTCAATAGCCAACCCAGAGAAGTTTCTATTCAGGATGAACATTCTGTTTTTTATGAGGTTATAGTGGACATCAATGATATGTATATATATAAATATATAAATATATATAAATATATACTTTTTGATCAAAATGTGCACTAAGAACCTCCCTATTTGTAAGTAGATTTAGCTTTAGTGCATATTTATTTATATTTAGTGGTTTAGGTGGCATTAGTGTTGCAGGGTGCTGTCGCCATTTTTTGTCTGCTATATATATATATATATATATATATATATATATACAATGTTTTGTTTTTTATTCATGTTATACAATACGTTCAAAGCTGTAATCTGTGTTTATTTCATTTTTTTAAATATATTTTGTTTTTTTTATTTGATTGTTCTAATAATTTGTCTTTCGTTCAGAGCACCGGGTTTAATATTGATTTTGTACACTAAGGAGGCTTATAAAATAGAATTGCTGAGTCTTCAGTATAAAGATGCATCATGTATCCAGGGGGTGTATTTAATATAAATACCTCATAGAATACAAAGAGTTCTATGTTAACGCGTTGTTAAATGTTATAAATATTATTTTGTTTATAATTTTCTCTGTCAGACGGGTAAAAATGCACCAAATATATTAATAGTTGTGCACAAACCACGTAACCTCCATTTTCAAGCATCCAGCAGGAGGTCTACAGATTTGACTAATAGAAGACAATACCCATTGGAGTATCTGGTGGTCAATGTTAGGTGCTAAGCCACCCAGCCACACCATCTGCACCCAGACTAAAAGGAGCGCCAAGCCACCAAGGTTCTAATAAGACCGCACAGAGTACCCAGCCATACTGCCCATAACCCATTACCAGACTACACTCATAGAGAATTCTGAGTATAGCACTACTATGCAGTAGCATGGCAGTATAGATAAGGAGACCCCATCCTACCAGCTTGATAGGACTGTAAAGCTCTACGTCTTGACAGACTGACAAAGAGATATTTTATTTTTGTTTAATTGTCACTTTAACAATAAAATAGATTTGTTTCTTTAAAGATCATTAATTCACTTTGTGAATTTATTATAACACAAGTTCCCATGACCGGATCATGAATATAATAAGTCATCATGCGATAAGTTTTTCTCAGGAACACACTTTGTAAATTGAATCCTGATAATTATATAAAGACCTTATGCCCCAGTCTAGAGATAGTCACCCATCTGTGATACAAGAGTAGATGATGGATTCCAGTCCCCATAAGCTCTATCATGTACATGGCTTTGATACCAGACAATTTCTGGAGCATTACTTTTCAGATAAATCTGACATGGTCTTTGGAGATGACACCTTGAAATTTGTCATTGAAAATCTTAGACGAGTTTTCTCAGGTGGTATGTATCATGATTTTATTACTCCTAAGATACATTGACGTGAATATTGTTATAGTTGTAAGCAACTGAATACAAATTTGGGGTGTGTGAGATCAGAGAGGGTGAATATATTGCCCCAGTCTTAGCAACTGGAAAATCACAAGGAGCAGAGCGAAGCCCGAGTCATTGTATATGATGAAGAATATCGGGTGTCAAGATTTAGTAGAGTCATTGTTTTCTCTTCTTTAACCTTGAGAACCCCGGAAAACTTTTTGGCGGATTATGAAGGGCATCTCAGAAATTCTAATTGTGGGTGCAATTACCTAAATCTGCTGTTATCTGACTTGTGGTTTACCAGTTTGAGCTGTCGTCATTTTCTAATCTCTTCCAACTTATTTTTTTAGAAACTAGAACCTGATCTCTAGAATCTACAGATCTATGCTCAATGACAGATATCCATACTTAAAAAAAAATTCACCAAAAAGAATTTTCTGCTCAGGACACCGAAATAACAGAAATAATAATATTTTTTCATCGTACTCATATTTAGAGGATGTTGTTATGTTAGGATGGAGATATCACTTTCTGTGTCACATCCGACTGAACATGAATGACAGCTCGGCAGACTTGTTGTTTAGAAGATTCTACACAGGGTTAGGTCCAATCACAAGAAGTCAAATACTATTAGAATCGGGTAGATCAAGAAAATGTTTTGGAAAGAAAGCTAACAGAAGTCGCACCTGTGTATAATAGCTAGTAAAGGGTCTAGAAATCAGAGACCATAGGTGTCCTAAGCGAAGCTGTAGATCTTGAAACTAAAAAGAAAAACAAATTAAAGCTCATAAATCCTTAAAAACTTGATTTAATTTTAGCAAAATTGTTTTCATGACAATATTGTCCACTCCTAGGACTTCTGAGCCTGCACGTATGGTTTTGTTGAAGACTCATACCTACAGCTTAGTTTTAGGAATATGCAGTTCAGCCAGGTGGGCCTATCATCTTTTTTCTTCAATTACATTATACAGGACATACTACACAAGGGCCCCCATGTTTGCTTTATTTTTCTACTTTTAGTATTTCATTCTACATTTGGATACATGAGTTGCAGTCATTACAAGTAAACAGCTGCACCCCTGGTTATTGAAGACACATAGGGTGACCTATATAGTACCACATGACACCTTTCCTTTAAAATATAATAAAGATTTTTGGATTGTTCTAGTTATGACCCCATGAGCCTCCCTTCTCCTTTTCTTTCCTCTTACCACAGGACCTCAGATGATTGCAGTCTTCACCTTCTAAAAAACATTGATGTCATCAACCTATAGAACATTTGAAGATTATTTAATCTCTTTTTCAGATTTTTGGTATTGGAAACCCAATATTTACATAGTTTGCTAGAAGTGATACAGACATATGTCCTTGTGTATCCACAAAATCTATGAGGGTTTAATATATTAGATGTTTAAATAGTCAAAATGTTTTTCTGCAGGTCATATTAAGGGAGATACCTTGGTTGACCTCAGTTTTGGATCCGCTGTTCATCATCTATATTCAGCCTGTGAGTGTTTCCAAAACATCATAGTGCTGAAAGTCAGTAACAGATGCATCATGGAACTGAAGAGATGGGTGGACGACCGTACGGGAGCATTTTATTGGGGCCATACATCAGCACTTCATCAAGAGAAAGAAGAAAACAGGTGACGTATTTGTCCAAATATCAAGAGAAAAACCACTGTCATTGTGATTGTTGCGTCTTACATAACAAATATAAGGGGAGATGGGGCAAAGATCCAGAAAAATGTTAAAACTTAAGTCAAAAGTAAAAAAAATGTATTAACCACTCAGTTCAATATTATTATCCATAGGGGTCGGTATTGTACATGTTGATCCTGGAAAACACAGTATAAACCTGACACTTGGTGCAAACGTATTGGATGATATCAAGCTTTACCTCTAGTATTACAAGTTAATAGTCCAGTGCCAAGTACTGAGCCACCATGTTGATGTTGACTGTGGGACAATCACTTTCCTTTTTTTTTTTTTTTTCAGTGATCAGTTTTAGGACCAGGAAGCAAAACTAAATTTTAGCTATTTAACATGTTGTGAAATACGACCTGGAGAAAGAGAATATGACAGACCGGCTGGTTTTACCACCAGCTGATTGTGTCATCAGTGCTTGGCTTCTGGATGTTGTCAGCAAAGATTAAGATGATTACATCAGATATCTGAGGAAGTTCTCTAGGTTGCTAAATCCTGGAGAATGCCTCATAATATTTGGGGTTTTACATACAACATATTTCACAGTCGGAAAATACAAGTTTCATGTTTTCACATATGACGATGATTTTGTCAGGAAAGTTCTAGTTGGAGAAGACTTTATGATTGATTACTGTAAGGTCAAGGAGAGAAGGACTGTCATTGACCTTATTGACTTTAAGGTCGTCATATCGATTGCAGCTCACAAGGAGAAGTAGGTTGAATAGTAGGTTGTTTACCATTAGTTCATATGTTAAGCTAAAAAAAAAGATCCAACAGTCAAAAAGAAGTTTCCTTAGTAAGTAAAGAATAGCAAAAAAATAAATGTTCGGTTCTTTTTGGGACTTTGCCTTCGACTGGTCCTAGATAATTTTGCCGAGACTGAGTCTCATCATTTATGACATCATGGGAGTCTGAAATCTTGGAATCAGTTGCTTTCTCGTTGTTGTTCTGTTTTGTATCTGCTTTATATAAATAGTGTAATAAAGTGAATTATAGAGCATTTAACTGTTTGTGTCCTCGACTTGGGGGTGGAGGATTTCTGAACTACAGAATTTACAGACCTACAAGCTTTAAGACAAAACATTATAATAATACACAAGTGTTTTGCTCTATGATCTCATTTACTTGAATTTTTTAGAGAATTCTGTTAATTTGCTTTATTAGAGTTTAGTGCACAATATAATTGTCTAAAAATATTTTTTCATTAAAATTATCACCTATCTTGTAAATAGATGATAATTTATGATTCTGGGAAAACCCATTTAAGTTGCTTTGTAGCTGTAAAGAATCACTGGAATAATGATAGAGCTTTATAAAATATAACTTTTACTTCATATTGTTTAAAATAATGTGCAAAACATACACACAGGACAAATTTAAAGGCTAAAAATGTGCTCTCTTTTGTGAGAGAAAACTGACATTCTGTACGTTTTGTGCAGAGTAAATGCAAAGCTCCAAATATTACTGCATAAAGGAGGAGGTTTTTTCAAAGGTATATTTTGGGGTAATCCACCCCCCTACCCATTCTATAGTGTGTCCAAGTCCATCTTGATCCTGTAGCTGGGGACTGGGAAACCTCCTATTTTCCTTTTATATGTGTCCAGGCAGATAATGCTGTTCTCCCGACGCGTTTCCTTGTGGCCAAGATTCTTCAGGGGAGTTTAGGCCAATTAGCCTCTATGGTCAGAGGCTTTGGAGCAAGAAAAAAGATAAATCCTATGCAGTGGCAAAGAAAGTTAAGTGCATCTGTTCCCACGATGCTGGGATAAACGCCTGTCACGGCGTGTAAACTCCCCTGAAGAATCTTGGCCACAAGGAAACGCGTCGGGAGAACAGCATTATCTGCCTGGACACATATAAAAGGAAAATAGGAGGTTTCCCAGTCCCCAGCTACAGGATCAAGATGGACTTGGACACACTATAGAATGGGTAGGGGGGTGGATTACCCCAAAATATACCTTTGAAAAAACCTCCTCCTTTATGCAGTAATATTTGGAGCTTTGCATTTACTCTGCACAAAACGTACAGAATGTCAGTTTTCTCTCACAAAAGAGAGCACATTTTTAGCCTTTAAATTTGTCCTGTGTGTATGTTTTGCACATTATTTTAAACAATATGAAGTAAAAGTTATATTTTATAAAGCTCTATCATTATTCCAGTGATTCTTTACTAATTCTAAATAGAGTATTTATGCTATAAAAAACCTTTGGTGGAAGGAATAAAAATACCACCTGACATCTATTTGTAGCTGTAAAAAAGGAAAATGCACCTGCAAAATCTATAAAGATATGATAATAAATTATCTGAGCTGATTGGACAGTGTCACAGCGATGTTACACGCCCCCTTGCCAATTACACTCCCTATTGACAGTTCAGGTGGTTAATTAAATATCGGGCGCCAAATATAACGGCAACAATATCTAAAAAATGGAGGAGGATAGGGTAATATTTTAAAGTGCACCAGGGTTTGTACAGCCCTGCCTATTATATGCTGCACATGTATGGCCAGGAGAAAGGTTCTCTTTAAGCACAGAACGTTGGACCGATTTAATTTAAAGAAAACAAAATGGTTTAAGAGTGGACATTTACCTTAAAAGCGGGGTATTGGAGGCTTCCATTGCTGGCAGATCAAGAGGCCAGTATTAGGCCTCCGGTTGCCATTGCAGCCACCGGCAACCCTGCAATCACTTGCTGGGATACCGGTGGCTAAAAACCCCTCACATGCTGCGATCTCTATTGAACGCAGCATCTGAGGGGTTAATCGGCTGGATCGGAGGCTATCTCCGGTCCTGGCTGTTACATCAGGATGCCAGCTGTAACATACAGCTGGCACCCGGCGGTGATGGTGCAGGCTCAGCTCCTGAGCCCGCACTACTACCGTAAAGTAATAGTACTGCACTTTGCGGGAAGCCCTGCCCAACAGCTCCGTATATATACGGCGGATGTTGGGGAGAGCTTAAACAGAATATGATATTACTCTGAATGTCTTATAAATCAATTGGTCATTTGTTGTTATATCTGTTTGTTTTTGGAATCTTTCCTTGGACTAATAATAGTGCCGGGAACTAGTGTGATCATCTGATACATCATGGGGTATTATGGGTCTTCTGGCTATTTGCATTATAATAACATTGTGATCAAGATAAACATATAACATATAACTGTGGGCTTTCCTTGAGGAGATCATTGTTACTTGCCTGCTCCTTATCATAGATATTAAGAATCTTCATTTATGAACCTTTGATTCCTCTTGAGTCAAGACACAGAAAGTTAAAATGAATAGACAAAAAAATATTAGCTATTTTATACAATGGAATTTGGAGGTTGAAAAAAGGTATAAGGCCCGATGCACAATACACACGAACGACAATGCACAATGCACACGAACCCGGCCTAAGGAAAATATTTAATATGCCACACCAATTTTTTACATGTCCGGCCCTCCTTACAAGGCTTTCCTCACCCATTCAGTGCTATAAATGTGCCTTGTATCCCCTTATTTATAAAATATAGTGCAGAGAAAACATGAAGCTGTTGCCTAAAGCAGCCAATTAGATCACTGCTGTACTTTTGCAAGGCAGTGGTAAATCAAATTTAAATGTTGCTATGGGCAACTGCTGAACCATAAACAAGCTCAGCACATATATACAGCACCAAAACCAAGCTCAGTAAATATATACAGCACCAGAACAAAGTTCAGTACATATATACAACACCAGAACAAAGCTCTGTACATATGTGCAGCACCAGAACAAAGATCAGTACATATATAAAACCCCAGAACCAAGCTCAGTACACATATACAGCACCAGAACCATGCTCACTACATATCTTCAGCACCAGCGCAAATACAGCTCAGTACAGATATTATTTGCAAAGTAAGCTTAACTTATACCATATTTTTTTATTGTTGAGAAATACAGCTCCCAGCATGGGCTGAACAATGGTAAGGATTTGCTGTACCCCCTGAAGGTAGCGTCACACACTTCCCCCTGAAGCTAGTGTCACACATTGTGCCCCCTGAACATACAGCACCACACACATACAGTGCCCCTGAAGATAGAGCCTGACTCTGTGCCACCTAAAAGTAAAGTGCCATAGACTGTGTTCACTGAAGATAAAGCATCATACACACAGTGCCCCATGAAGATAGTGCTACACACTGTGCCACCTGCAAATAGATCCATACAGTTAGTGCCCCCTGAAAATAAAGCACCACATACACCACATACACAGTGCCCACTAAAGAAGATGCACCACACTAACAGCGACCCTGAAAAAAGTAAAACAAACCACCTTCACTTGCTGTCATACAGCGATTTAGGCCTGGGCTCTTTTAGTCAAGTGGAACGATGAAGGAACAACGTTGGGTCCTAAGCTAGATGACGTTAGGACCTGCTTGGGATCCCTCTACTCCCTGTTTTTCCCAAAAAGCTGGTATTTTAAAAAACCGGGGGGTAACCCAACCCTGTAGGTAAGGCTTTAAATTTTGTTTATCTAGATTTTTCAAAAGCATTTGATGCAGTTCCACCTAAAAGGTTTGTACATAACATAAGAATGCTGGGACGGATGAAAAATGTTTGTACTTAGGTTCATATCTGGGAAGGGCAGTAACAAAGGATAGTTATTTATGAACTATACTAAGATTTAGTCACGGTTACTTATCCATAACTACCAACTATCCAGTTTTTCATGGGATTGTCCCACGAAACAGAACTCAAATTTAGAAGTGTTCATGCAAATGAGCCAAAAATGAGCATTTCTGGAAGGTTTTGATGGCATTTCTGGCAGATCGTGAGTGGAGCTTAAAATGTTCCACAAATTCAAATGTTTGGAGGAATGTTATTGACGTATCACAGGGGTCAGTATTAGGCTATGTTCACACTGAGTATTTTGCAGGCAGAATTTCTGCCTCAAAATTCCGTTTGGAAGTTTGAGGCAGATTTTCCTCAACGCCCGAAGATAGGGCATGTTGCTTCTTTCTCCCGCGAGACTGTTTTACCGCCCGCGGGAGAAAACCGCCCCCGCCGCCCATTGAAATCGGCGGAAGGCATTTTCGGGCCGTTTTTGACAAGCTTTTTGGCGCGGTTTCCGCGTCAAAAAACACGTCAAAATACTCAGTGTGAACATAGCCTTAAGCTACATTCACTCAACAGTGAACGACGGACGTTATCAGAACAGTAAAGTTCCATTGGTGTATTCACATGGCCGGGGACTATGCTCCTAGAAGAAGCCCCTGACGTCACAGTCCATGTATGGACAGTGAATTCCGAGACTCCTACTGGAGCAGAATCCCTGCCCAGAGCGTGGCCGATGGGTAGTGAAGTGTATATTAGAAGGATGAGACTCACTAGTCTATATGGTGAAATTGTTCACTGTTCACAGAATGGAGTCCTGTTACTCTTAGTAGATTTCAGAAGATTTCCTTCTCTTAAGGCTGTTTCTTACTGCGAGCTTTACTATGGCCTGATGTTCTAGGCAGCCTGTCTCTGGATCCTAGATAGATGGACCCAGGTACCACTCTAATCCTCTTCCGCTCCAACTGACTCCAACTGCAACTGACTCTAACTGCCACTGCAACTCCTTCTTTTACTGACCCAGGACCTAGGACCCTCTATGTCCTAGTCTCCTTTCACTTTCTGAAAACTTCTTAGTTTAAGCCACTCCTGCATAGGCTGTAACACAGTGCAGTGTAACTTCACATTTGTTATTTTAAAGTGACAGTACCTAAAAGTGCAAACAATTTCATAAAATACATTTATAACACATTATCTCACAAGTAATGTCTTGGGGGACATTACATATATAGCTTGATTCTGGTGCTGTATTTATGCACTGAGATCGGTTCTGGTGCTGTATTTATGTACTGAGCTCAGGGCCTATAACCTGATTTGTATATGCAAGGGTGACAAATGAAAAGCTGCATTTAACACCCGAGATGGTCACTATGAGTATCTTGTCATGCCCTTTAGACTGTGTAATGCTCAAGCAGTGTTTTATTTGTGAAGGATATCTTCCATGATCTTCTGTATGTCTGTGTGATGATATATCTGGACGACATCTTTATCTACTTACCCGATCTAACGATGCATCGGAAAGCATGTATGCCAAGTATTGTTGCGGCTTAGAGGGAATAAATTATACACAAAACTATTTGATAAGATGTCCTTTCCCTTCCTGGGCTATATTGTCTCCGATTGTGGTCTTCAAATGGATCCGGAAAAGGTGAAGTCCATCTTGGAGTGGCCACACCCTCAGGCTCCCCGAGCTATACAGAGATTTCTTGGATTCGCTAATTTTTATCGTCAGTTCATCCCAAATTTCTCGTCCCTTACTGCTCCCATCTAAATTCTTACTAGAAATGGAGTGAACGCTAAAGACTGGACCCCTGAGGAAGAGTCAATATTCTCCGACCTGAAGAGTGCCTTCACGTCTGCCTCTGTTCTTCATCATCCCGATGTTACTCAACAGTTTTCCGTGGAGATTGATGCCTCTTCCTTTACTTCTGGAGCACTCCTGTTTCAAAAGAATTCTAAGGATCAGGAAGTATCTTGCGGATTCCTCTCCAAATTCATCTCTCCTGCTGAGCGCAACTGCTCTATTGGGGATCGAAAATTGCTCTCTGTCAAGTTGGCCTTGGAAGAATGGAGGCATCTGCTATAGAGGTCTACTCACCCCATCGTTATCTACACCGGTCACTGTTCTTCGCCAGATTTCGATTTCTTCTTCACTTCCGCACATTAAGGCTGATGCACTGTCTCGGTCATTCGAAACTCACGACTCAAAAACCTCAACACATTACTGATCCTTCTAGGATTATTTCTGTAAATGCTATGCAGATCAAGGACATTCCTCCTGGAATTATTGTCCGTCCTGCTGACAAGAAAATAATTCTCCGCTGGGGGCATAATTCCAAACTCAGGACTTTATTGCTCATCATTATTGGTGGCCCTCGCTACCTAGAGATGTCTTGGACTTTGTTTCCTCCTGTTCTAATTGTGCCCTAAACAAGTCCTCTCATTCTAAACCTGCTGGTCTGCTCTAACCTTTACCGGTGCCTGATGCTCCCTGGCAACACATTGCTATGGACTTTATCACTGACCTTCCCCTTCTGCCGGATGTACTACGATCTGGGTAGTAGTGGATCTTTTCCCCAAGATGGCACATATTGTTCCTTAACGGATCTTCCCTCAGCTCCTCATCTGGTAGATATGTTCATTTAACACATCTTTTGTCTACATGGACTACCTCTTCATATTGTTTCTGACCGGGGTGTACAGTTCACGTCTAAAATCTGGAGAGCCGTGTGCAATTTTTTGGATGTGAAGCTGTACTTTTCTTCTGCCTATCACCCCCAGCTTAACGGTCAAGTGGAAAGGTTCAATCAAATACTAGAGAATTATCACTGTCATTATGTCTCTGTCTAGAGCCGGCCTAAGGCGTGTGCGAACTGTGCTATTGCACAGGGCGCATAAATCTAGCAGGTGGAAGTGGGCGCTGCGCTGACTCCCTTCCCCTGCTTG
This sequence comes from Rhinoderma darwinii, assembly GCF_050947455.1. Classification (NCBI taxonomy): domain Eukaryota; kingdom Metazoa; phylum Chordata; class Amphibia; order Anura; family Rhinodermatidae; genus Rhinoderma; species Rhinoderma darwinii. The sequence continues at coordinate 13,461,853 of NC_134696.1, read as the reverse complement.
TTTTAGAAGTGCCCAGGCCCGGCGACTCAGCAGCTGCCTTTGCGCCCAGGCGCTTCTTCTCTCAGTTGCGCCGCTACCATTGTAGCAGCCATAACGGCTGCTAGCGGCGACATCAGGAATTATGGTGCTCGTGGCCGCCCTTCGGGACAGGCCCCCCATAGCTGGCGCCGCCGCTAGAGGTAGCAACGTATCTCCCTGATCTGCTATCTACTAATGCCACAGTAGCTCCCTGAAGAAGTGGAATTCCCCTGTGGCCGGGACAGTGATATCAGGTGCATATATGGACAGTGACACCAGGTACAACTCCTGAAGCGGAATACCTGTCCACAGCGTTGCCGACATGGTGGCCGGTGATTCGGCTCCAAGAGAGTCCCCTGATGTGACTGTCCATAAATGGACAGAGACGTCAGGGGCTTTTCCTGTAGTGGAATTCATGTCACATTGTCCGCAATGCTGTGGATGGGGATTCCTCTTAAGGAGTTGCCCCTGATGTCACTGTTCATATATATGTGACACTACCTACAAGGGGGCTGTGTGGCACTACCTACAAAGGGGCTGTGTGGCACTACTTACAAGGGGCTGTGTGGCACTACTTACAAGGGGACTGTGTGGCAATACCTACAAGGGGGCTGTGTGGCACTAACTACAAGGGGGATGTGTGGCACTACCTAGAATGGGGCTGTGTTGCACTACATACAACTGGGCTGTGTGGCACTACCAACAAGGGGGCTGTGTGGCTCTACCTACAAGGGTGCTGTGTGGCACAACCTACAATGGGGGCTATGTGCCACTACTTACAATGGGCAGATAATATTGAACACTATAGCATAGCAGGGAAGTATCTCCCTGCTCTGCTATGTACTAGCGCCACTGTAGCTCCCTGTGGCCAGGAATTCTGCTCTTGGGCAGAGCGCTTTATCTCTCTCTGCGTTGCCGACGCTGTGACCGGGAATTCCACTCCATGAGAAGCCCCTAACGTCTCTGTCCATTTATGGACTGTGACATCAGGGGACTCTTTTGGAGCCGAATCACCGGCCACCGCGTCAGCAATGCTGTGGACAGGTATTCTGCTTCAGGAGTTGCCCCTGATGTCACTGTCCATATATGTGTGGCACTACCTACAAGGGGGCTGTGTGGCACTACCTAGAAAGGGGCGGTCTGTCACTACCTACAAAGGGGCTGTGTGGCACTACTTACAAGGGGACTGTGTGGCAATACCTACAAGGAGGCGGTGTGGCACTACTTACACTGTGGGCTGTGTCGCACTACCTACAAGGGGGCTGTGTGACACTAACTACAAGGGGGATGTGTGGCACTACCTACAGGGGGTGTGAGGCACTACCTACAAGGGGGCTGTGTGGCACTACCTACAAGGGGCCTTTGTGCAATACCTAAAAGGGGGCTATGTGGCACTACCTACAATTGGGCTGTGTGGCACTACCTACAATGGGCTGTGTGGCACTATCTATAGGGGCTGTGTGGCACTATCCACAGGGGCATCTGTGAGTGGTGGGCTGATGTTAATTTTAGTGATAGTGGCGGGCTGTATGGCACTGTCTACAAGGAGGAGGGGCGCATTATACTGTGTGGAAGCCACTCAGTGGACATTATACTGTTTAGGGACACTACATGGGGAAATATACTGTGTGTGGCACTTAGGGGGCCTAATATTGTGTGGGCACAATTAGAGAACAAAACACTGTGTCCTTGAAGGCGTTATGATATATTTTAAAATATTATTATTATACTGTATGGGGGCACTAAAGGGGCATTATACTGTGTGGGGGCACTATATAGGGCATTATACTGTGGGGGCATTATACTTCTTTATGGGGCATTTTTGTAATGATGGGGTGGGGCGCCAAAAGATGATTTTGCACTTGGCACCATCTAGCCTAAGGTCAGCCCTGTCTCTGTCCAAACTGACAATTGGGTACAGCTTCTCCCTTGGGTGGAATTCTCTTACAATAACCATACTAGCGAGTCTACTGCTTCCTCTCCATTCTTAATTGCATGCAGTCAGCACCCATTAGTTCCTCTACCAGTGCCAACTATGCCTCAAGTGCCTGCAGCCAATTCTTCTTCCGGGTCTTTTCTTCACATATGCCAGCAAATCAAGTCCGCGATTCTTCTGGCAGTAGATCGCTTAAAAGCATATGCCGATAAGAAGAGAAGGGTTCCTCGTCAGTTTCTCCCAGTGTAAAGGTCTGGCTCTCTTCAAGGAACATTCATCTGACAATCCCTTCCCACAAATTCGCTCCCAGGTTCCTCGTTCCCTTCAAAGTGATACAACAAGCTGTCCTATAAGCTTCGGCTGCCTCCTACTCTCAAAATCCCCAACTCGTTCCATGTGTCCCTCTTAAACCCTGTGGTCTGAACCACTACAGCAAATCTCCTGGTTTTACAGTTTTTCCCAGCTGTTCTTCTGATGTCTTCGATGTGAAGTAAATCCTGAACTACACGACTACACGAGGGTAGGAGGAAAGACTTCCTATCTATTAAACTTGAAAGGGTTTGGTCCTGAGGAGGGGTCTTGGGAGCCAGAAGGGAACATCAATGCCCCAGCCCTAATCAAGGAGTTCCTCTTACGCTCTGGACCACAGAAGAGGGGGCATAAGGTGGGGTACTGCTGTGCCTGCGGTCGCTGACTGCCGCCATGTCCTACTTACCGGCAGCCGCGACCGCAGGACACTTTCTTCATGCCAGTGTCTCTTTCCCCAGAGACGCTGGCACAAACAGCTGCAGCTCCCCTCTGAGTCTTGTAGGGTGCGCACACATTCACACTCCCGGCCTAAAAGTGCCAGCCCACGCACCTGTGCAAAGTTCCGCAGTCAATCCCTTTGTACCCTGAACTTTAAAAAGTGTTCTGCCCTTTCTCTCCTTACCTGAGCATTGTTGTGTCTGCCCATGTTAGTCTTTGCAAATGGTCCCTTAGTTGTATTCTGTATCCAGTGTTCCCATTTCCTGTATCCAATACTTGTGTTTGTCCCAGAGTGTTATCTAGTGTCAGAGTCGAAAGTGTCATCTGTGCCAAGTGTCATCTGTGCCAAATGTCATCTGTGCCAAGTGTGTGCTATGCCATGTGTTGCTACGCCACGTGTCTGCTACGCATAGTGTCTGCCACGCCGAGTACGCTTGTCCTAGAGACAGTTATTGACTTTTGTTTGGCCAGCTGCTACTCCGCTATGGCGAAGCGGCCTAGTGAATCCACATATCCCATAGCCGTGACAAATTCCAGTCCACATAAGGTCTATCATGTACATGGTTTTGATTCCAGACAATTTCTGAAGCATTACTATTTGGATAAACCTGACATGGCCTTTGGAGAAGACACCTTGAAATTTTTCATTAAACATTTTAGACAAGTTTCTGCAGTGGCTATGTATCTTGATTTTATTACACCTAAGATACATTGACGTGTATATTGTTATATTTTTAACTGGTTTTAGACTATTGTTAACAACTAAAACAACTGAATACAAATTAGTTTTTTGGGGTGTGAGAGATAAGTGGGGGTGAAAATACTGCCCCAGTCTTAGCAACTGGAAAATCACAGCGAGAAGAGCAGAGCAAAGCCCTAGTCATTATATATGATGAAGAATATAGGTTGTCAGGGTATAGTAGAGTCATTGTTTTCCCTTCTCTAACCTCGTGGACCCTGGATAATATTTTGGCGGATTATGAAGGGCATCTCAAAAAATTCTAATTGTGGGTGCAATTACCTAAATTTGCTGTTATCTGACAATTTGTGGTTTACCAGTTTGAGCCACTGTTATTTCTAATTTCTTCCTACTGTTTTAATTTTTTTTTTATAGAAATTATAATCTGATCACTAGATTCTGCAGTTTTATGTTTAATGACAGATATCCATACTTAAAAAAAAAGTGCACCAACAATAATTTACTGCTCAGCATACCACAAACCGCAGAAATAATATTTTTTTATCATACTTATATCTAGAGGATGTCACTTTCCTTGCGACATCAGACTGAACATGAATGACAGCTCAGCAGACTTGTTGATTAGGAGATTCTACACAGGGTCAGGTCCAGTCACATCACAAGAACTCAAATAAAAAAGGGAAATACATTCAGCATAGGCTAGATCAAGAAAAAATTGTGGGGAAAAAGCTAATGGGGGTGCACATATGTAGTATAGTCAGTAAAGTCAAAAGTAAAAAATTGTATTACCCACTTAGTTCAATATACTTATCTATAGGGGGAGATGTTATACAAATGAAATCTAGAAAGACACAGTATAAGCCTGACACTTGGTGCAACAGTCTTGGATGATTTCAAGCTTTACCTCTAGTATTGCAAGTCAATAGTCCAGTGCTAAGTCCTGAGCCACCATGTTGATGTTGACTGTGGAAACATCACTTTTCTTTTCTTTTTATTTTCCAGTGATCAGTGTCAGGACCAGGAAGCAAAACTGAGATCAGCCATTCAACATGTTGTGAAATGTGACGTGGAGAAAGAGAATATGACAGAGCCGCTGGTCTTACCACCAGCCGATTGTGTCATTAGTGCTTGTGTCCTGGATCTTATCAGCAAAGATCAAGATGATTACATCAGATATCTGAGGAAGTTCTGTGGGTTGCTGAATCCTGGAGGACACCTTATAATATTTGTGGTTTTAGGTGCAACATATTTCACAGTCGGGAAAGACAAGTTCCATGTTTTCACATATGATGAGGATTTTGTCAGGAAAGTTCTAGTTGGAGAAGGTTTTATCATTGATTACTGTAAGGCCCAGGAGAGAACGGCTGTCAGTGACCTTACTGACTATAAGGCCGTCATGTGTATTGTAGCTCACAAGGAGAAGTAGGTTGAAAATTACAAAGTCTTCATGTCATTACTTTATATGTTAAGCTTAAAAGAATATCTAATAGCCAAATAGAAGCTTCCTTAGTGCAGTATAGAATAGCATAAAAATTATTGTTTGGTTCTTTTTGGGACTTTACCTTGGATTGGTCCTAGATAATATTGCTGACACCGAGTCTGAAATCTTGGGATCAGTTGCTTTCTCACTGTTGTTCTGTTTCGTATCTGCTTTATATAAATAGTGTAATAAAGCGAAGCATAGAGCATTTAACTGTTTGTGTCCTTGACAGGGGGGGGCTTCCTGCTCTATAGATTTTACATATAATTTATGAATAGAAACTTACAACCTTTAAAACAAAACAATATAATAATCCATAAGGGTTTTGCTCTATGATCTCATTTACTTATATAATTTTTAGAGAATCCTGTTAATTTTCTTAATTAGAGTCAGTGGTGTAGCTAAAGGCTCATGGGCCCTGGTGCAAAAATTCAGCTTGGGCCCCCCTACACCTCCTCAACACCACCAGCGCACGCCTATGCCAAGCCACCTTGCCCAACAGTCCCCATGGATGCCTCCACAGTATAATGCTCCCACACAGTATAATGCTCACCATATCTGCCCGCACATAGAATAATGCCCAGTAGCTGTCCCACACACAGTATAATGCCCCTCATAGCTTCCCCCACACAATATAATGCCCCCATAGCTGCCCCACACAGTATAATGCCCCCATAGCTTCCCCCACACAGTATAATGCCCCCATAGCTGCTCCACACATAGTATAATGCCCCATACCTGCCCCCACACAGTATAATGCCACCTATAGGCTGCCCCACACAGTATAATGCTCCCAGAGCAGCCCCCACACAGTCTAATGCCCCCGATTGCTGACCACCACAGTGTAATGCCCCCATAGCTGCCCCACAGTATAATGCCACCACACAGTATAATGCCTCCCATATCTGCCCCATACAGTATAAAGCTCTCCATAGCTGCCCCACAAAATATGATGCACCCATAGCTGCCCCACACAGTATAAAACCCCCTTAGCTGCCCACAAAGTATAATGCCCCCGCAGCTGCCCCCACAGTTTATTGCCACCCATAGCTGCCCCATGCAGTATAATGCACCCGATACAATATAATGCCCCCATACAGTATAATGCCCCCCATAGCTGCCCCATACAATATAAATCCCACTACAGTACAATACCCCCCATAGCTGCCCCATACAGTATAATGTCCCAATACAGTATAATGCCCCCCATAGTTGCCCTATATAGCATAATGTCCCCCATACAGTATAATGCCCCCATAGTTTCCCCATACAGTATAATGCCCCCCATAGTTGCCCCATATAGAATAATGTCCCCCATACAGTATAATTCCCCCCATAGTTGCCCCATACAGTATAATGCCCCCGTACAGTATAATGCTCCCTCAGCAGCTACCATATCAGTTCCCTCCCATATCCAGTATAATGCCCCCATATGTGCCTTTTAGAAAAATAATAACATAATTACTTACCTTGCCCATTCCCATGATGGGTGGAGGAGATCCTTCTCCTCCTCTGCACTGTGCTGTGAATGACTCGGCGCTTACAGTCGCAATGACGTCACTACATCGCGCCTGCCTGTGCCGAGCCGCTCATGGCACAGTGAATGCTGGAGGACGCAGATACAGTTGGAAGTGGGTCCAGCGCGGTTAGCGCTGTGTGTCCAACGGGGGCCCTGTGGTCGCGACCGTTGTGACCCCTGTAGCTCCGCCACTGATTAGAGTCTAGTGCACAATATAATTGTCTAAATAGAATTTTTCAGAAAATTATCACCTATCCTGTAAATAGATAATGACTTATATTGTAGAAGAATGATCGAGCCACTCACCGAAGCTGGCAAAACAGTTTCTTTATTACAAAAAGATCTCGGTCAGGATGTGGCAATTCCACATCCTGACCGAGATCTTTTTGTAATAAAGAAACTGTTTTGCCAGCTTCGGTGAGTGCCTCGATCATTCTTCTACAATATATTTAGCTGGTTGTGCTACACTTTCGATGAGAAACTCCGTGGCAATTTACCTGCATTTATCCAAATAGAAAGAGAGCCATTCTTCTATACTCCCATTCCGATTGTGCGGTTTCGGCAGTGCCAGCCTTTTTCCTTCTTTCCATTTCAGATAATGACTTATGATTGTGGGAAAACCCCTTTAAGGTGATTTGTAGCTGTGAAATGCGAAAATAGATCTCAGAATTCTATAAAGATATAATATCAATGGATTTAGCACAGATCTTTGGACCAATATAGATGAAAAAAACAAAATGGTTCACGAGTGGACGTTTACGTGAAAAATAATGGGGTCATTTATTGAACACAATACATCAGTTTTGTGACATCAAAAAGTTGAAATGTGTGCAAAAACTCATTTTTTGAGCAATGAATTTGCAAGTTTTGCATTTTTACACAATCTCCACTATTTTTTAAAAAAGTTGGCAGTTTAGTGAAAGTAGTTTGGTCCACCAGCGGCCTTACACATTTACTACAGTTTACGCCAGAAACTGGCTTGAATTCTAGCGCAAATTTTCTCCAGCTCGCAGCGGAAATTTGACCTTCTGGCGAACAGAAAGCCAGAGATGCGCTTATTTTATAAAAAGGTGTGCGCCTCTTAATAAATTTAGCATATTTTACATCAACGCTGTTCATATTAAGCTTGTCATATAAAACGCCAGTCTTAATTAATTCCTCCATTATCTATTTTATATTTTGCTCTTCCTTACACTTCATTAAGGAGTTGTCCATAGACTCTATTAGAGAATTCAGACTTAATATAATGAGGTCCCCTGTTCAGAGTCCTATCCTGTCCTGCACTACACAGATAGCACATTGATATGAATGGGCACTGTGTAATGCTTAATTTCCCCTGTGGTGGCGCTGCAGGGAAATTAAACACTTCCAGGTTTCTCATAGATTACAGCTGATCACTGGGGTCTCAACAGGGGGTCACTTTGTGTTCTGTTTATTGTCACAAGACCCTTCTAACCCGTAGGGATTGTCCAAAGAGGAGAACCCTTTTAACATACTTAGCCTGCAATTGACCAGAATTTGAATATAAT